>NW_027362761.1:1043615222-1043627722 GCF_046119375.1 Phyllobates terribilis
CTCCTTTTTGATGCTCTGCCAGGCCTTCACTGCGGTGGTTTTCAGTTGCTGTTTGTTTGTGGGCCTTTCTGTCTGAAGTTTAGTCTTTAACAAGTGAAATGCATGCTCAATTGGGTTGAGACCAGGTTACTAACTTGGCCATTCAAGAATATTCCACTTCTTTGCTTTAATAAACTCCTGGGTTGCTTTGGCTTTATGTTTTGGGTCATTGTCCATCTGTAGTATGAAACGACGACCAATCAGTTTGGCTGCATTTGGCTGGATCTGAGCACACAGTCTGGCTCTGAATACATCAGAATTCATTCGGCTGCTTCTGTCCTGTGTCACATCATCAATAAACACTAGTGACCCAGTGCCACTGGCAGCCATGCATGCCCAAGCCATCACACTGCCTCCGCCGTGTTGTACAGATGATGTGGTATGCTTTGGATCATGAGCTGTACCATGCCTTCGCCATACTTTACTCTTTCCATCATTTTGGTAGAGGTTGACCTTGGTTTCATCTGTCCAAAGAATGTTCTTCCAGAACTGTGCTGGCTTTTTTAGATGTTTTTTAGCAAAGTCCAGTCTAGCCTTTTTATTCTTGATGCTTATGACTGGCTTGCACCGTGCAGTGAACCCTCTGTATTTACTAATTATGTTTTCGGCGCTTATCTGACAATGACATTTTTTAGGCCCCAGAAACCTTTTATCAACCTTCAATGTTTGCTTTGGACATGGTCATTTTGACCAGGGAAATATGTCTCAACCATTTTAAAAGTACCGTACTTCAGCACTTTTACATTCATCAAATAAGCAAAGGGTAGTACTATTATTGTGAGAAACTCTTAGAATTCTCCATTATAATAATGAACTACATTGTACTGAATGCCAGTGTAATGCATCTACACAAGATTTTTCATCAAATTGCTAAAATACAAATTTGCTTATAAAAATTGATACTTTTACAAAAGCCTCATAGGCACCTGTCTGTTAGTAAGGAGAATGATTCAGTTTATGTGGTTGTCAGTGAGGACAAGTGTGACATAACTGAGAAATATGTCAGAGTCTGACATCTGGGCATACCTGTGCTTGGGAGAGATGGATATTTGCAATCCGGGGAAATAATACTTCGCTTTTCTGAAAAGAGTTCTTGGAATTCTTTGAAGCAGAAGGAAAAGTCCCCAGACCAAACACCTAAAACAGAAAAACCGCATGTACAGTGAGGCTACCTGCGTACTAACAAATTAACTCTTCAGTTCCTTATGATTTACACATTTTGTCTTATTAGTGCTCCAGGCGGAGCTTTAATTGTTAAATGGTAAACCTCAGCCCCAATTTAGGCTCTGTTCACATGTCCGGTTTCATTTCCGTTTACATTATGTTCTCAAAACAGATTTTAAAAATAAAAGTTCAGCTATAGGACACATTCATTTGAATTGGTTTTTAAAGGGATCCAGTCACTATATTGCCCATCATCTTTAAGATCATAAGAATGGCGCCAGACTTCAGGCACCACGTGGATGATGGAGAGACATCATCCACTTACATTCACTTATAAGAGGAAGCGTTTGAAGGGACTGGGGCGGCGCTGATCACAACGTGGACCCATTGAACCTGACCGAGCAATTTACATGCAGCACGGGACAAGTATAAAACACTTTTTCTGAGGTCTGCAGGGGCACGTCTGGGGATATAAAGGGGTTGCAGGAACCCCACTGTTATGATCTTAAAAGTAATGGGCATAGTTTATAAGCCAAAAAAACTGGTGACCGGTTACCTTTACGTTTCCTAAAAGGCATCAGTTTGCATGCATTCAGTCGGCAATACATTTTTTGCTTGGACCAAAAACAGTCTGAATAACTTTTGTCGGTCCAAAGCATACATAAAAACTACTTTACACAGTGTAACTTCACATATCATTGGGGATATCTTCCATGTAAGTTTGGGCAACCATCTAGAAGTCTATACATTAAGGAGCACTAGCAGGAGAGATGTGCCCTTCCCCAAAAGCAGCCGACCCTCCTTACCTGGTAGGCCATAACGCCGTGTGAAGAGGTGTTTATAAATAATGAGCTTTCATAACTTCCTTCTTCATCTGGCAGGAAAACAACTGTAAATGAAGATTTTCCTCTAGCTGGAATAACCTAGAAGCGGCAAAAAAAAGATAAACAGCCATTTATAATCCATAATCTTGGTGTACATGGGTGAATCTCTAGGTGGTTAAATCTGATTGCCAAAACCGATCTGACGGGATTCAAGACTGCAGTAGACACAAGTCCGACAGCTATTGTTCAATAATGTCACATAAATCACAGACACTCCAACTTCCTATGTAAATGCACATACATAATATATACAGTACAGACCAAAAGTTTGGACACACCTCATTTAAAGATTTTTCTGTATTTTCTTGACTAAGAAAATTGTACATTCACACTGAAGGCATCAAAACTATGAATTAACATTATGTGGAATTATATACTTAACAAAAATGTGTGAAACAACTGAAAATATGTCTTATATTCTAGGTTCTTCAAAGTAGCCACTTTTTGCTTTGATGACTGCTTTGCACACTCTTGGCATTATCTTGATGAGCTTCAAGAGGTAGTCACCGGAAATGGTCTTCACTTCACAGGTGTGCCCTGTCAGGTTTAATAAGTGGGATTTCTTGCCTTATAAATGGGGTTGGGACCATCAGTTGTGTTGTGCAGAAGTCTGGTGGATACACAGCTGATAGTCCTACTGAATAGACTGTTAGAATTCGTATTATGGCAAGAAAAAAGCAGCTAAGTAAAGAAAAACGAGTGGCCATCATTACTTTAAGAAATGAAGGTCAGTCAGTCCGAAAAATTGGGCAAACTTTGAAAATGTCCCCAAGTGCAGTTGCAAAAACCATCAAGCGCTACAAAGAAACTGGCTCACATGAGGACCGCCCCAGGAAAGGAAGCCCAAGAGTCACCTCTGCTTCTGAGGATAAGTTTATCTGAGTCACCAGCCTCAGAAATCGCAGGCTAACAGCAGCTCAGATTAGAGACCAGGTCAATGCCACACAGAGTTCTAGCAGCAGACACATCTCTTCAACAACTGTTAAGAGGAGACTTTGTGCAGCAGGCCTTCATGGTAAAATAGCTGCTAGGAAACCACTGCTAAGGACAGGCAACAAGCAGAAGAGACTTGTTTGGGCTAAAGGACACAAGGAATCGACATTACACCAGTGGAAATCTGGGCTTTGGTCTGATGAGTCCAAATTTGAGATCTTTGGTTCCAACCACCGTGTCTTTGTGCGACGCAGAAAAGGTGAACGGATGGACTCTACATGCCTGGTTCCCACCGTGAAGCATGGAGGAGGAGGTGTGATGGTGTGGGGGTGCTTTGCTGGTGACACTGTTGGGGATTTATTCAAAATTGAAGGCATACTGAACCAGCATGGCTACCACAGCATCTTGCAGCGGCATGCTATTCCATCCGGTTTGCGTTTAGTTGGACCATCATTTATTTTTCAACAGGACAATGACCCTAAACACACCTCCAGGCTGTGTAAGGGCTATTTGACCAAGAAGGAGAGTGATGGGGTGCTACACCAGATGACCTGGCCTCCGCAGTCACCAGACCTGAACCCAATCGAGATGGTTTGGGGTGAGCTGGACCGCAGAGTGAAGGCAAAAGGGCCAACAAGTGCTAAGCATCTCTGGGAACTCCTTCAAGATTGTTGGAAGACCATTTCCGGTGACTACCTCTTGAAGCTCATCAAGAGAATGCCAAGAGTGTGCAAAGCAGTCATCAAAGCAAAAAGTGGCTACTTTGAAGAACCTAGAATATAAGACATATTTTCAGTTGTTTCACACATTTTTGTGAAGTATATAATTCCACATGTGTTAATTCATAGTTTTGATGCCTTCAGTGTGAATGTACAATTTTCATAGTCATGAAAATACAGAAAAATCTTTAAATGAGAAGGTGTGTCCAAACTTTTGGTCTGCACTGCATCTGTTAAAAAAATGCAACAGCTGTATATTTAGTTACAGAAAACATTATCTTGGTGTATATTATACAAGTGAGTAAAGGTTTCATGTACTAGATAACGCAACATGAGGAGCTGATAATTTGTTAATGACAATATAAACGTTAAAGAGATATACCCAGAATCACATTATTTTTCATAAAGCACAGTAAATGCACACTTATTGTTATATACAGACTAAGCCCAACAAAGTTTCTTTCTTGTACCAGTGTCCTTTTCACCTATATCGGCTCCAGCATCACTTAACAGAATGGACTTTCATATTCTTATCTGCTAAAACTACATTTCCCAGCAGCACTTGCTTCTCCTCAGTGCTGCAGACCCCTCTTCCTTTCCTGTGTGCTGCTGACTAGCGCCACTTCTCATCAAGCTAATTTAAGTCTGGCCAAACACATTTGGTGATATGGTCGGTAATACCTCACACAAAGCCCCCCTCATTTACAATAATCTCTGAAGGCAGATTCTCATGCAGATAAGTGTCCGCCCCATAGTCCTGAACAGCTCATTTACATATCACAAAAATGTGATTTCTCTAGAATACGACATCGGATCGCAGACATTAAGGTATCATTTTATTCAGCTTCCTATGGCCTACATGCCCATATAGACACTTAAGAGGGTTGATCCTACTGACAGATTCCCTTTACCTCAACTCCATCACTTGGCAGAGGTCAGTGCTACATGAGGGGAATAGCTTAAAGTGGTAATATGGTCACATTATATTGAACATGGTGATGAGACAACATGAGATCCGTGGTGATCCGACACCTAGCACGCCCACCAATCAGCTGTTACTTGCTCCAATAGCCGCTGGATGTAAACTCTTTGAATAAAGCAGCAAAGTGAAGCTCAATTCAGTGACCACTACACATGAAATGTTTACTTCTGGTGCTTGCCAAAGCAAATAACAGCTGTTCAGTGTGCGTTCCAGATGTCGGACCCCCATCAATCTCATATTGATTACCCATCCCTATAAATTTGTCATCAATATGTTGTGAGTGGATAACTCCTTTAACTTGGATTCATTATGCCAAGAATTTTTTTTTTTCATTTTGCTTCTAGGCTAGCATAACTCAGAGTGAAGTGGGGATATTTAATTATTAGGATATCTGACTTAGGCCATGGCCCCACTATCAGTATCCGGTCAGTATTTTTTCTCAGGAGTGGGAGCCAAAACCAGGTGAGGAACAGAGAAAAGGTATAATAGAAACAAGTCACCAATTCGGCATTTATCGCCCACTCCTGGTTTTGGCTCCCACTCCTGAGAAAAAATACTGATCGAATACGGACCAAATACTGATAGTGGGGCCGTGGCCTTATGCTGCCGCCGGTCACTCTATACATTGCATTCTGATCTTGGTCCGATTAATACAGCCATCTGACTGAGCCCTAAAAGTGTCATATTACTCCCAATAAACCAAGACTAACCTGCGATAAATCCTAAGGGTATTTACATGAAGAGTGTCGTCAACTTATACAGAAGAACTGGACTGAGAATGACAATAAGGCTATGTTCACAAGTTGTGTTTTTACCGCAGCAAACCCTGCCATCTTGGCAGTAAAGAAACCGCTTCAAAAAAGCATGTTTGGCTGAGTCTTTGCTGCTTTTTTTGCTACGTTTTTCTCATGGTACATTTGTCTCTTATGCATGCTGATAAAGTTTAGGGCATATAAAAAATAAAAAAAAAACACCTTACTTCAACTTACTCAGGTTTTGGCACCAAAATATAATACCTATGTTTTTGCTGTGTTTTTTGCACTACCCATTGCTTTTTATGGGTGAAAAAACACCGGAAAAAACGCTGAACAGTAGTGACATGCTGCATTTTGCAAGAACGCAGCTCTGACAAAACAGGAAAAAAAACAAAGATGTCTGCATGAGATTTCTGAAATCTCAGACTTTGCTGGTACTGTAAAACACAGCTGAGAAATTGCATAAAAAACGCTGCAAAAACGCAACGTGTGAACATAGCCTAAAGAACCATCTGTTGGCTTACTGGATGTTCACGTTCTCACTCAAGCAGGGGAGATTCTAGTAACAACCTCGTCTTGAAGATTCAAAAGGCTCCACTATCGTCATACAATTTTGCCACAATTTTCCTCAAATTAGAAGTTTTGTGAAAGGCAGAACTACTCCTACTCAAACCTACCTATCTAGAGTAAAAATAATGTGTAGTGGCCAAGACATGGAAAAAGTGAACTTAACTTTAATGTATAAGGAGATAAGTGTTGGACTTACCAGTCAGTCTACACCGTACTGTTCGTTACTCCATGAACTGTATGAATAAGGTGACAACTGGATGCTACCAGTTGGAGGCGTAACCTTATACAGTCTGACAATGTCAACTCTGATTGGTTAGTGTCAATTTGTGTACGGACACACCTCCAATTGCTGTGACAAGGAGTGTGGTAACGCCCAGTTGTCTATTTATTCATACAACTTTAGAAGGAATAACAATGGGACAGTTTCACGTAAAGTTATCAGAAAAGATGATCCAGATTTGTCATATAATGGTGATTTCAAGTATTTATGAAAAAAAGGGCATGTCAGGAGTGGCGACAGGTAGCTTTTGAAGAGTAGAAATATGTTGCATTTTTAAAGGCTAATTTGCATAAAAAGTTCTAAATGGTTTTAAAACCTGTTCCAGTTCAGAATAAAGAAGTTTGTAACCAAGGTAAACGCAGTGAATAATATATTAATATATTTACAACTGATGAAGCCTTGGATTGGCGCTCCATTGTTCCAAGCGAGAGGCTCCCTATTATGTAACGCAGCAATAGCGCATCGCTCCAAGATTCCTGTGCTCAGCATTCCAGAACTTTATGAAATTACAATGTTAGAGTTCACCACAGAACAGAAAAGAATGGCTTGTTTTACAGAATAGAGATCAGACCAGAATATAAAAACAAGTCCCTTTTGTGCTAAACATACACATGCTTTAAAAATAAAAAATAAAAAAGAACAGATATAAGACATGTGGAGAAAAATAAAGCAACCTCTAAGTGCATGGCACAGGATCTGGAGCAGTTACATTAACAGTGGGCCGGGGAAGCTAGAAAAAGACGCCCCGATCAGCAGCTATTCCACACACAGGCGGCTCTGTCCTGCTACATCTTAGATCTCAGCTGGGTATTTAAAACAACACGTTTCTCCGCTTTATTTCCATGTTGGGTTCGGGCACATACTAGTCTACACATTCTGACAGCTATGCAATGACTTATTTTGGAAATATGCACAGGTCTTGTGTTCAGGCCTCTCAGTCGGTCGTCAAAAGCCTAGAACCACATCTGCAATGCATTAGAAACTGCAAAACAAGGAGAGCAATGTCCTTACGGGGGATTATAGCCATATGGCGTATATGTGCTGAAACGTGACCTCACATGCCATGCTAGATTCTTCACATGAGGCCTGCTACTGATAACAGCACTACTTACTCTACACCAATACTTTTCTAGCATGAAAAAACACAACAGATGAGGGAAATTCAGGACAATCAATAGCAGGACTTCATAATAACCTGATTTTAGTTCTGTACCCCACAGATTGGCATAATGATAGTAGACCTATCCAACCTACTCACATAATTCCGCTGGTACTTAATTCTCCATCATGGTGTTATTTGCAACAGCTAAATTACAGCTGGACACCAAATTGTGAGGTCCTACGGAGCCATGTGCCCACTATGATAGCCCACAGACAGGCAGGGCACACCGTAACACGCAATGACTACGGTGTCAAATCAGCTGGGTGCTGCCCTACTATCTAGTAGGGGTGTCCTCTAGGTTGACTGTTTATTAGAAGATGATCCAGGAAACCATGTTCCGTATATGTCTATATTATTTATTTATATAGTACCATTGATTCCATGGTCCCGTACATGAGAAGGGTTAAACAACCAAATACAGATATCACTTACAGTAAACAAACTAACAATGATAGAATGGTATGGAGGGAAGAGGACCCTGCGCTTGTGGGCTCACATTCTACAAGGGAAGGGTGAGGATACAGTAGGTGAGGGCAGAGCTGGTGGTGTAGCGGTATGGTGGAGCAGTGGTTACTGCAGGTTGTAGGCTTGTCGGAAGAGGTGGGTCTTCAGGTTATATGAACCAAGTACAACATTTGTGGCCATATCACTATTTACATCAGTTCTTCATATTTGATGCTCTGGAGCAGAATACTGGTGCTTTGTAATGAAACCTCTAGCAATATTTTGCAGAAGAGACAATAATATACAAACTCACGGAAAACATTAGATGATGTTGCGAGCACTGAATTTTCTAAGACCCCTTCATTAATGAGTAGATTTCATCCATGTTTGAGAATATTCCCTAAACAAGCCGACTAACACAGGGCACCCGGCAGGCAGCACTGAGGAGCTGATCTTAGTGGAGAGCACAATATTCCAGGACCATAGATTTATTCCAGGTGTGTGCTGCTGACCTCTCCTCGTTCATGTTACCACTGAGCCTGGTCACCAGTTATGTAAGCTCTCCCCCTGCAGAGACTGAAACAGCACAGGTTCTCTTATCTTTTACTCACGATCTATCAAAAACAAGACTGACCAGCACCTAGCAAAGGAAACATTCAGGTGCAGGTTGCTGGGACTGCATTGCCATAGCATACAAACAAATACAACCACACATGGAGGCAGCAATCAAGGGCTCAAAGAGAAAAAAGTGGACTTTTTTTCACCCATTCTAAGCTGCAGAGCTTCACCATCCCAACTTATGCCCTTTTCAAGGAATAAACTGCACATTTTTTTTTTCACTTGGATCTGCCTCCACTTTTCCTCTATTGTATACTTAAAGGACTTTCTGGGAGGGCTTGCACTATTAAAGGGAACCTATCACATCAAACAACACTATTAACCAGCAGACATGGGGTTAATCTGCTGGTTAATCGCATTCTACAGCCATGCGGCTGCCACACTAAAAGCCCAGCTACTGGGGGGAAATTAACGTTTTTTCCTCCAGGGAGCAGCCTGTGCACCTTCAGTCACCGCTCAGTACATAGTGAGCAGCAGCTGTAACTACGCCCCAGTGCTGCCTGACAGCACGCAGTACAGTGCATCAGTGCCGAGCGGCTGTCCATAAGTGTCGGGGCATGGGTACAACCGCCGCTCACTATGTACTGAGCAGTGACTGAAGCCGTGCCTCTATGTCTGAAAGCAGGAGGCTGCTGGGAGGAAGAAAGTTCATTTCCTCCGGGTAGCTGTGCTTTCGGTGCAGCAGCCACACGGCTTCTTTTTCCTCTTTTATATACACTGCTCAAAAAAATAAAGGGAACACTCAAATAACACATCCTAGATCTGAATGAATGAAATATTCTCATTGAATACTTTGTTCTGTACAAAGTTGAATGTGCTGACAACAAAATCACACAAAAATCATCAATGGAAATCAAATTTATTAACCAATGGAGGCCTGGATTTGGAGCCACCCCCAAAATTAAAGTGGAAAAACACACTACAGGCTGATCCAACTTTGATGTAATGTCCTTAAAACAAGTCAAAATGAGGCTCAGTATTGTGTGTGGCCTCCACGTGCCTGTATGACCTCCCTACAACGCCTGGGCATGCTCCTGATGAGGTTGCGGATTGTCTCCTGTGGGATCTCCTCCCAGACCTGGACTAAAGCATCCACCAACTCCTGGACAGTCTGTGGTGCAACGTGACGGTGGATGGAGCGAGACATGATGTCCCAGATGTGCTCAATCGGATTCAGGTCTGGGGAACGGGCGGGCCAGTCCATAGCTTCAATGCCTTCATCTTGCAGGAACTGCTGACACACTCCAGCCACATGAGTTCTGGCATTGTCCCGCATTAGGAGGAACCCAGGGCCAACCGCACCAGCATATGGTCTTACAAGGGGTCTGAGGATCTCATCTCGGTACCTAATGGCAGTCAGGCTACCTCTGGCGAGCACATGGAGGGCTGTGCGGCCCTCCGAAGAAATACCACCGCACACCATTACTGACCCACTGCCAAACCGGTCAAGCTGAAGGATGTTGCAGGCAGCAGATCGCTCTCCACGGCGTCTCCAGACTCTGTCACGTCGGTCACATGTGCTCAGTGTGAACCTGCTTTCATCTGTGAAGAACACCGGGCACCAGTGGCAACTTTGCCAATCCTGGTGTTCTGTGGCAAATGCCAAGCGTGTGCACGGTGTTGGGCTCCCCATCTGTGGACGTTGGGCCCTCATACCACCCTCATGGAGTGCGTTTCTAACCGTTTGTGCAGACACATGCACATTTGTGGCCAGCTGGAGGTCATTTTGCAGGGCTCTGGCAATGCTCCTCCTGTTCCTCCTTGCACAAAGGTGGAGGTAACGGTCCTGCTGCTGGGTTGTTGCCCTCCTATGGCCCCCTCCACATCTCCAGGTGTACTGGCCTGTCTCCTGTTAGCGCCTCCAGCCTCTGGACACTACGCTGACAGACAAAGCAAACCTTCTTGCCACAGCTCACAATGATGTGCCATCCTGGATGAACAGCACTACCTGAGCAACTTCTGTGGGTTGTAGAGTCCGTCTCATGCTACCACGAGTGTGAAAGCACAACCAACATTCAAAAGTGACCAAAACATCAGCCAGAAAGCATTGGTACTGAGATGTGGTCTGTGGTCCCCACCTGCAGAACCACTCCTTTACACAACAGCATGTGAAATTGATTGTCAATCAGTGTTGCTTACTAAATGGACAGTTTGATTTCACAGAAGTTTGATTTACTTGGAGTTATATTCTGTTGTTTAAGTGTTCCCTTTATTTTTTTGAGCAGTGTACTTAGAGGACGTTCGTGACTTCTGCGATTGGAGGGATTGCAATATTAAAGGGAACCTATCACATCAAAGAACACTATTAACCTGCAGATATGGGGTTAATCTGCAGGTTGTGTTCTATAGCCATTTTAATGCTATTTTCTGGTGTATTATAGACAATATGGGTTATACCCTCCCTATCTGACATACTTGAATTACACTTCGCACTTTTTGGTATATGATAAACAGTGTTACTGTAACCCATAGAGTTAACCCACATACTGTACCTATACATGTTACTGTAACCCATAGAGTAAACCCATATACTGTACCTATACATGTTACTGTAACCCATAGAGTTAACCCACATACATGTTGCTGTAACTCAGTTAGCCCACATCCTGTACATATACATGGTACTGTAACCAACAGAAATAATCCATATGTGCACTTTATGATTGAATTCTACTTTACCGTGAAGAATATACTAGTCATATGCACTTTATTTATTGATGTACTTCATTCTCATAAGCAACAGTTTTGTGGCATTACATTGAACTGGTGCACACTTCATAACAAAAACAATACTGCACAACGCCATCAGGTTTCTTTTCTCTACATCACGTATAGCCCTGCAATTTTATTGTACACATTTTATTATGGTGTTATTCTGATATTTTGAATTAATAAATACTATTTTTGATATTACAGGGAGTCTTTTCTTTTTTTTAGGGGGGGGGATTTTTAATTTTATTGTACTATATTGATTACCTCCCGAGATAAAGTGTGACTTACTAAATTAAAGGTGTTTAGGATTTTTTTTACCTATATATAATGACACGTTTTAATTTCTGTAAAACCCCTTTAAGCTAACAGCAATTATTGAAAGGGTTGTACAGTCTAAAACGTGACTGCGGACTTGTAAATCCTCAAATCGCATGCACAGGAATTGGAATACATTGCGCTCATGAATTTGTCCATCAAGATTAGCTACTCCCATTCCAGCTAAGCTCTTACTTTTCAAAAAGTGGTTAAAACTGGCCAAGATTGGTGTAAAAATGCCACAGTTATCAAAATGTACACAACTAGGAGTTGAGCAAGCATTTTGTAAGCTTTCAAATTATTTTTTCGGGAATTTGGTTTGATGAATTGGTCCCTAAAAGTTTAAGATTGAATATGCTTTAAATCTAAATTCCTTCCCATTACAGAAATCAGATAATGACGGAAAAGAGGATATACTGATGCCTTATATAACCATTTTTGTAAAGAGAAAATCTATGAAACTATTTGAAGGCCACGATGGACAAATGTTTTAGGAAGGAAATTCCATTACTCTGTCACAAGATGGTCCTTATTGTTAGTGTATCTTCAGGATGCCATAATATGAAAATGGTGACTGTACCTGCAATAAAGAAAGGTGTGCAGCTCACCAGATTTAAAGTCCCATATGGTTTGGGACAGGGAGAGCATTAATGTCTGGGTGCAGTCAGTAACAAATGAAGGATAAGAAATCCAGCTTCACAAACTCAAAATCAGGGTCTTCTTTAATGGTGAAGTAACAACCCAGTGAACAAAGTTATAAAAAAAAAAATTTTAAATTATAGTATAGCTATAAAATATGAAAGAAATATCGAAAGATATGAAAGGATTGAGAACATAACATGTTATAGCTATGTCCTCCATTTGTGACTGTACCTGCACCCTCCAGGGGGCTAATACAGTCAAAGGACTCCTATCACAATAGC
>NW_027362761.1:1044232722-1044427722 GCF_046119375.1 Phyllobates terribilis
GTGTCACATATCAAGCCCCCTGAATAAAACACTTTGCCCACTAAGTAAAATGAACCTCTCACTGTTCTCCTGAATAAAAATATGCCTTACAGTGTGCACCTGTGTATAACATGCCTTAAATTGGACAACTAAGTAAAAATATATCTGACAGGGCGCTGTGATGTGCAAGGGAGGGGGGAATATTGAAATTCAGTAAGTAGGCGGGGATTTATTCCCATCCCCCGGATCGCAAGCATAGTAAAACTGATTTAATGAAGATTTTTCAAAGCAACCAGACCTCTAATATGGGGCATACAGGTATGTATAGATTTACATTTCTTTCACCAGTATACCCATATTAGAGGTCTGATTAGTCCCAGAGGGTGAGGGACAAATTCCCTTTAAATTTCAAGTTTACTATCTTAATTCACACTTCTTAGCTTTGTTAAGTCGTTTAGATTTATTTTATTTATTTTAGAAGAAAAGTTTTTTACTGTACAAAAGTAAACAAATTAATTAATAAAATTAATTTTATCATAATAAAGCTGAACTGCAGAATAAAATTTTGATTTTATTTTTCTTTTACTATACATAAGAAATCCATAATATCACAATTGCTGTTTTTTCTAAACACTAAAATAATGTCACTAAAATGGTGACATTTTAAAATACAACTCTTGAAATGTGATAATAAAAAAATAAAAACAATTGGTTGTTCATTAAGGAAAAAAATTGGTTATGTTAATGGTAATCATAGCACTCCCTCCATATCTAAGAAGCTTAAGTAGACCTATCTTGTGTGTATATCATGAATATTTTAATAAATAAACTATTCAGTTTTCTGTATATAGTGGATATGAAACGTTTATACACCCTTGGTAAAATGGCAGGTTTTTGACATATTAAAAAATCATACCAAGAAAAATAATTTCAGAATAATTTTTTCCACCTTTAATGTCACATATAATCTGTACAAACCCATTAAGAAACAAACTGAAATCATTTTGAAGAGGAGGATGAAATTATTACATCTTAAAATAATGTGGTTGCATAAAGTGTGAACACTCTCTTATAGTTGGTATGTGGTTGTGTTCAGAATTTAATCGTAGTCAGTACGCAGCTGTCATAATTTAAAGTGATTTTGATTAACTGTATATTAAGTTTAGATGTTCTGGTAGGATTTACTTGTAATATTCTTAGTTGCATTTTATAACAAAAGCCTTGGTCGCAAACAGCTTTCAACACAGCAAAGGGATCTAATTGTTGAAAGTTATCAGCCAGGAGAAAGGTAGAGATGAGCGAACCCGACCTGTAATGTTCAGGGTTTCATACCGGACACCAAGTGTTCTGTGCTGAACTCTCAACACGAACAGACACAGATAATGCTATCATTATTTTTTATTAATTGAGCCATCACCATATGCATATTAATATTTACTCTAACATTATGCAGCTATAGGTTATCCTACCCATCCCCCTATCTCGAGCTTTTATTCTACCTTGTGGTTTTTCCCTGTTCATGTTATGTATGTATCATTAACCCCTTTACCCCCGAGGGTGATTTGCACACGTTAATGACCGGGCCAATTTTTACAATTCCGACCACTGTCACTTTATGAGGTAATAACTCTGGAACGCTTCAACAGATCCCACTGATTCTGAGAATGTTTTTTCGTGACATATTGTACTTCATGATAGTGGTAAAATTTCTTCGATATGTCTTGCATTTATTTGTGAAAAAAAATAAATAAATCGGAAAATTTAGAAAATTTAGCAATTTTCAAAATTTTAATTTTCATGTCCTTAAATCAGAGAGATATGTCACACAAAATAGTTAATAAATAATATTTCACACATCAGCACAATTTTGGAACCAAAATTTTTTTTGTTAGAAAGTTATAAGGGTTAAAAGTTGACCAGCGATTTCTCATTTTTCCAACAAAATTTACAAAACCATTTTTTTACGGACCACATCACATTTGAAGTGACTTTGAGGGGCCTTTATGACAGAAAATACCCAAAAGTGACTCCATTCTAAAAACTGCACTCAAGGTGCTCAACACCACATTCTATAAGTTTATTAACCCTTCAGGTGCTTCACAGATATTTTTGGAACGTGGAAGAAATAAAATGAACATTTAACTTTTTTCACAAAAATGTTACTTTAGACCCCATTTTTTTATTTTCACGAGGGTATCAGGAAAAAATGGACCCCAAAATTTGTTGTGCAATTCCTTCTGAGAACACCAATACCCCATATATGAGGGACAACCACTGGTTGGGCACACGGCAGGGTTCGGAAGGGATGGAGCACCATTTGACTATTTGAATGTAAAATTTGCTTGAATAATTAGCCGACGCCATGTTGCGTTTGGGGAGCCCCTAAACAGTGGAAACCCCCCACAAGTGACCATTTTGGAAACTAGACCCCTCAGGGAACTTATCTAGGTGTGTGGTGAGCACCTTGAACCCCCAGGTGCTTCACAGAAGTTTAGAACATTGAGCCATAAAAATAAAATCTTCACATTTTTCCCACAAAAATGTTTTTCAGCCTCCAGCTTTGCATTTTCATAAGGGTAATAGGAGAAATTGCACCATGCAATTTGTTCTGAAATTTCTCCTGAGTAAGCCGATGCCCCATATATGGGGGAAACCACTGTTTGGGCACACGGCAGGGTTCGGAAGGGAAGGAGCACCATTTGACTTTTTGAATGTAAAATTTGCTTGAATAATTAGCGGACGCCATGTTGCGTTTGCGGAGCCCCTGATGTGCCTAAACAGTGGAAACCCCCCACAAGTGACACCATTTTGGAAACTACACCCCTCAAGGATTTTATCATGGGGTATACACTGTGTTCCAAATTATTATGCAAATAATATTTTCTCAGATTTTCCCAAATTACCTATATGAATTGCAGTCATTGTAATTTTCCAGTCAAATAACTATTAGAGTACAATTGAAAGGTTTTTGTACAAACTGCCTATGATAACAGTATATTTTTTAAAAAATAAAAAACTCATGAGTTTTTTATTTCCGGAACTGAAGGACCGAGAATCGTACCAGGCCAGCATTTCCCGGGGCAGATCCCTCAAGTCGCAAAAAAAAGGTAAGTCACAAAAGAGGTGCAGAGTGTGTTACAAAAGGGCAAGGACACCATTTATCAATGTGACACGTGCCCCGACAAACCTGGCCTGTGCATGAGAGAATGCTTCAAAAAGTACCATACATCCATGCACTACTAAATAAATTTCTGGCGTATGACAACCTGATGAACACTACACAACTGACGTAGTGTTCGTCAGGTTGTCATATGTCAGTTGTGTAGTGTTCGTCAGGTTGTCCTACACTACTGACGTATGACACTACATTATAACATTCAAAAATCAGCTACCACTTCCAAAAAGGGGGCACTTGTTGGGCATTTCCACTGTTTAGGCCCATCAGGGGCTCTGAGAACGTGACGTGACGCCCACAGACAATTCCATCAAAGTCTGCCTTCCAAAGCGTCACTTCTTCCCTTCCGAGCCCTGACATGCGCCCAAACAGTAGTTTTCTCCAACACATGGGGTATCAGCGTACTCAAGGGAAACTGGACAACAGATTTTTTGAGGTCCACTTTCCCTTGTGAAAATATATTTTTTAACATTTTTGTGGAAAAAATGTTGTTTTTTTTATTTTCACAAGTCAACATTACAATTTTCTGTGAGGCAACTGGGGGGTCAAAGTGTTCACCACACATCTAAATAAGTTCCTTAAGGGGTCTAATTTCCAAAGTGGGGTCACTTGTGGGGGGTTTCCACTGTTTAGGCACATCAGGGGCTCTCCAAAGGCGACATGGGGTCCGCTGTCAATTCCAGCGAGTTTTACATTGAAAACGTCAATTGGCACTCCTTCCCTTCCGAGCCCTGCCGTGCGTCCAAACAATGGCTTACCCCCACATATGAGGCATCGGCGTACTCAGTAGAAATTGCACAACTTTTGGGGTCCAATTTCTCCTAGTACCCTCGTGAAAATAAAAATATTGCAGCTAAAAAATAGTTTTTGTGGAAAAAAAATGTTGTTTTTTTTTCACGGCTCTACGTCATAAACCTTCGCAAAACACTTGGGGGTTCAAAGTTCTCACCATACATCTAAATAAGTTCCCTGAGGGGTCTAGTTTCCAAAATGGGGTCACTTGTGGGGGGTTTCCACTGTTTAGGCACATCAGGGGCTCTCCAAAGGCGACATGGGGATCCGCTGTCAATTCCAGTGAGTTTTACATTGAAAACGTCAATTGGCGCTCCTTCCCTTCCGAGCCCTGCCATGCGCCCAAACAATGGCTTTCCCTCACATATGAGATATCGGCGTACTCAGTAGAAATTGCACAACAACTTTTGGGGTCCAATTTCTCCTGGTACCCTTGTGAAAATTAAAAAATTGGGGTCTAAAATAAAATTTTAGTGAAAAAAAGTTAAGTGTTAATTTTTCCTTTAACGTTCAATTAATTGGTGTGAAGCACCTGAAGGGTTAATAAACTTCTTGAATGTGGTTTTGAGCACCTTGAGGGGTGCAGTTTTTAGAATGGTGTCACTTTTGGGTATTTTCTGTCATAAAGACCCGTCAAAGTGACTTCAAATGTGATGTGGTCCCTAAGAATAATGGTTTTGTAAATTTTGTTGGAAAAATGAGAAATTGCTGGTCAACTTTTAACCCTTATAGCTCCCTAATAAAAAAAAATTTTGGTTCCAAAATTGTGCTGATGTAAAGTAGACATGTGGGAAATGTTATTTATTAACTATTTTGTGTGACATATCTCTCTGATTTAAGGGCATAAAAATTCAAATTTTGAAAATTGCTAAATTTTCAAAATTTTCACCAAATTTCCATTTTTTTCACAAATAAACGCAAGTGACATCGAAGAAATTTTACCACTATCATGAAGTACAATATGTCACGAAAAAAACATTCTCGGAATCAGCGGGATCCGTTGAAGCGTTCCAGAGTAATTACCTCATAAATTAACAGTGGTCAGAATAGTAAAAATTGGCCCGGTCATTAACGTGCAAACCACCCTCGGGGGTAAAGGGTTTAATGCTCTCCACAGTTCTGCACCTTCCTACAGCTCCTCCATCATCTTTGTCTACCACCCTTCCTTGCTCTCTGTTCCACTAATGAACTAAAACTGGCATTTTCTATAATCTGAACCTCCTAGTCCCATTTTCAAGACCTCTCTCGTGCTGCGTCAGTTCTATGGAATGCAGTATCCCAGATAACCCAGTTAATTCTCTAAAACTACAGTTTTAAGTGTGCTCTAAAAACACATTTGATTAGACTCGCCTATTACCTCACTTCTCCTCACTAATCTAGCTATTCCTTGTTTTCCTTTTCTGCACCCTCCATGCACTCAATAGCACCTTGTATCAGTACTTTTACAGATATTGGCTGTTAACTGGTTCACGTAGCTTGATTTGAATACTCCTACTTATTATATTGCTGGCTGGATTATACAACACAAGCACTTTTTACCATTTGTGTTACACCTATTTCTTCATTGATTGTAAGCTTGCGAGCAGGACCCTCACTTTTCTTAGTATTTGTTGAATTACTCTTTGTTGTACATTTTAATTAATAGATTTTAGAACAAAAATAAGTTCCACAATTGGATGTGTTAGAAAATATGTTCCTGTTCCAAGATAATTTTATAAATGTGCCCCTGCTGGGTACTGTGTAATGGCTGTGTCTGACGGTGCAGGAACATGGTCAGATCATACCACAGCTCCTGGAAGCAAAAGAGTATACAGACAGGACAGAACGGGATCACAGATAATTATTTCTGAGAGGTTAAACATTGTTTTTAAATGTTTGCTTTACAGAAAGCAGCAGCTGTGATCTTGTGCTGTCCTGTCTGTATCCTCTCTTTTGTCCCCCCCCCTGCCCAGGAGCTGTAGCATGATCAGACCAAGTTCCTGCACAGTGAGACACAGCTATTCCACAGTACATAGCAGGGGCACATTTACAAGATTATCTCAGCACAGGAACATTTTTTTTTGCCACATCCAATTGTGAAACTTTTTTAATTCCAAGATCTATTGATTAAAGTGTACTTTATTCGTGGGACAACCCCTTTAACGTCTTATTTTATTTGTACATGTCCCCTCTAAATTGTAAAGTGTAATACAGTACAGACCAAAAGTTTGGACACACCTCATCTAAAGATTTTTCTGTATTTTCATGACTTTGAAAATTGTACATTCACACTGAAGGCATCAAAACTATGAATTAACACATGTGGAATTATATACTTAACAAAAAAGTGTGAAACAACTGAAAATATGTCTTATATTCTAAGTTCTTCAAAGTAGCCACCTTTTGCTTTGATGACTGCTTTGCACACTCTTGGCATTCTCTTGATGAGCTTCAAGAGGGGGCTGGGGAGAGCAATAATGGGAGTGATGGGGCAGAAGAGAGCAATGATGGGGCTGGGGAAAGCAATTAAAGGGGCTGGGGAGAGCAATAATAGGGCTGGGTAGAGCAGTGATGGGGCTGGGGAGAGCAATAATAGGGCTGGGTAGAGCAGTGATGGGGCTGGGGAAAGCAATAATGGGACTGATGGGGCTGGGGAGAGCAATGATGGGGGTGCTGGGAGAGAGCAATGATGGGCGTGCTGGGAGAGAGCAATAATGGGGGTGCTGGGAGAGAGCAATGATGGGGGTGCTGGGACAGAGCAATGATAGGGGAGCTAGTATATTTTTGTGTGCACATAGCCTTACAGTTAATTGGGGAGAGTCACAGAGACTGAATAATTTATATTATTGGCCAGTGGCGATTATAGTTAATGCGGGGCACAGTGCTGCTTATCACTTTATGTTTTGATTACTAATAGTATATTAATGAAGGGGGGGTACATATCTGTATTCAGGGCCGCAGTGTGAGGGAGACATGTATATATACAATATATGTGACCTTGTTATTTTCTAGGCTGGAGATCATCGTGACAAGACGAGACGTGGCTGGGAGATGTGGACATGAAGGTCTGACCAGATGGAGAAGCAGCACTGTGCCCCCGACTCGGATCAGATGAGATATCAGCGGTAAGTGCCTGGATGTAAATATTATTCTGTATCTGCACTGTGTGATTTGGAGTGATAATGTTATCTGTAAAATCCCTTAGGCTGCATTCTCACATTTGTGTGAAATGTCCGTGTGCTGTCAGATTTTTTTTATCGGATGGTCCATGGAGTTTTATAGATCCATTCACACATCCATGAAAATCACGGATCTGAGAATGAGATCTGTGAGAGTCAGAGAATGTCATTTTCTGATCCGATTTTGAGGATTAGAATAGGACATGCTCAATGCGTCTGTAAAACAGGGCAGCACACCGACACTGCACACAGATACAGGAATGTAGCCTTATTATGTATAGCATACTCCCTTAGTATATAGTGTACTTGCTTATTATGTATAGCGCCATCCTTAGTTATATAGTTTTATCTTTTATTATGTATAACACCCTCCCTTATTACCTACCATCCTCTCTAGCTCTAGGTCTCACAGTTGGGGGATCATACTGTGTTGTAGTCAGCATACTTTGCCCTGGGAGTTGAGGTGGGGTACAGTAGGGTCATTATACTACGCATGTGGAGGAATTCACCATGGGGGTATCATACTGTGTTTGGGGGACACTTTTGTTGGCATCATACTTTATGGGCAATGAAAGAGGGATCTAGGATGTCTGCAGGAGGAAAATTACTATGTAAAGGTTGGAAAGTTGTGAGATCTGCTCTTCTGTGACCCCGACAATTATTTACATTTTTTTTTTGGTGGGGTGGGGGGCCCAATTGCAACTTCTGCTATGGGGCCCCATGATTCCTATGTACGCCCCTGGGGCTAATGATATATTGGATAGAGGGCTAAAATATTATTTGTTGCAACACACTGCATCCATCACTGACCTGATAACTCATAAATCTGTAACCAAAATTTTAGCTGTAAACTGATTTGCCCAAATATTCACAATGCAGAATTTCATCTACTAATGCTGATTATTTACACACAGCTGCTACACTACTGTATCCTCTGCTCCATGAAGCATGACATTCAAACCAGTCAAGCATTATTAAGCAGATTAATATTTTACATTGTCAATGAGGTCATTACCTAGAATGAAGCTCTTCGATGTATTCAATGCTTCTCATTCAGTAAGTGCTTTTTCCATTTTCAGTCCAGTGCAGCAACACCAAAATTAAAGCTTAATTATATGCAGAAGCACTTTGGGGCCTCCGTCTGTTAAATTCAGAGCTATCCTGCTGGGAAGCTAGGCAGCATCATGAAAAGGAACGTGTCCCAGGAAAAGGCTGGATACATTAAGGCACACTGCCGTCCAGTTGGCATGACATAGGAGAATTCAGGAAATAGTTGAGAGATTTTTTTCAATGCCCGCAGGATACTGCGCTGCCAACTAGAGTTAAAGACTCCAGAGACTTGATAGGATTTCAGGCTAATCTGTGCAGAGAGTGAGTATAACGAGGGTGTGTAATCCAAACATAATATAATCTTGATGATGCAGCCTTCATTCTACAGCCAGTTAATTTAAAAAAAAATCTGATATTAAAGCTGTAGATAGAGGTTTCAGCTCATCTTACATTTTCAATAGAGACTTCTTTGCAGTGATGATTGCTAATGGTGCAATCTTTTTCTTTGATAACTAGGTTATTAGTATAACTTATTTCACTCAATCCAGAGCCCTAAAAGCTCAGTGGTGTTTCTGTGGCGCCCCTGAGGGTTCGACCGCCACAGGGATGCTGCACTTCTCTAATGGAGTGTAGTGTTCCTCCTCTGAGGTAAGAACAGTGTGATAGTCGTGACCCAAACCTTGCATCCAACACCACATTTCTCCACCAGAGGGAGCTAGTATGCACTAGATGCTGCTCCCCTGGTTACAGGGAGACTGGGGAACCAAGAGTTAGGGGAACCAGTTAGTGGGTGAGGGTGGAGGACTTACAAGTTAGTTACACTTTAAATTTCATATTTAATAAAAAGCCATCTTTGGTCTTGGTCTTTCGCTGGTCTTTTCGCTGGTCCTTGTTAGCCAAGGCCTTTCGGCTGTTCTCTGTGCTGTCATATACTGTGTGAAATGTGACCTCCCTCCCGGTGCGCAGATCCTGTGTGGGCCTGCACCGGCAAGGGACACAGCCCTCGTACCTCAGCCTTGGGGCGAGGGGCAGATTGCAGACGAGGAATGTCTCAACCCGGCCAATGACCAGGACCAAGAAGGCCCGGAGCTCAAGAGTGTGGCTCCACAGCAAATGGATCCCAGGCAGGATGCAGACGGAGCGGAGTACGCCACCTGTCCTAGAATCATAGAATCATAGAATCATAGAATCATAGAATGGTAGAGTTGGAAGGGACCTCCTGGGTCATCTGGTCCAACCCCCTGCTCAAAGCAGGATTCACTAAATCATCTCAGACATAGAATCATAGAATGGTAGAGTTGGAAGGGACCTCCTGGGTCATCCTCGCCATGCTGATATATTCAGAGGGACTCCGGCTGCAAAAGGGGTACCGGCCCCCGACACCCGACCTTGCTACTCCAAGTCCTGGTCGGGAAAGCCCGGTATGCCCTGAGGATCCCACCGGGTATCGGACGGAGCGGAGCGGCTACCCGTGCCCTTGTTCTGAGAGGAGCTCAGAGGGAGACCCAACCTATTTGCACACACAAGGACAGGAAAGGATTCGGTCTGTAGTTCAGAAACACTCTGGTGTAGGGTCCCGACTGAATGCTGGACTTACTCGGAGGTTGTCGGACCCCCGTCCCTGGTGACCGCAGGACTCCGCGGGGAGCAGGGAGTCGCCTTCCTTCTGCCATCTCTAAAGTGAGTAAAGCCTTGGAAGTTCACCCCTATGGCCTCCGGACTGTTTATTCTGCGCTACACCGCACGACGCGGCGCCCGTCATCCTCTACTACTACCCCCTCCATCCTCTCCCTCTGCCCTGAGGCCTTGCTCCGCCTGTGGGGAGTAGTAATAACTTTAGCCGCCATAACACCATGCCTCAGTGGACTGCGGCGGCGCCGGTGGCCTTCACCAGGTGCCACAGGTGGCGTAGTAGTTAAATCAGCCACTCAACCCGGATGAGCCCACACCATCTCTTTTAATGTGATGGCCCTGAGCACGGGTCGGGTCTGGGCCACGGCTGCACCCCATCTCTCCATCACAGGACCCGACTCCGAGTCCCCCATCACCCAGGGTAAACTAAAGGGCTTTTTCGAGCATGAGGCGTCACATTTCCTTGAGCTGGACGGTTCAGTACAGAAAATAACCATTCATAAGACTATATACAGTAGCTCAGGGGGGGTGAAACATCTAAGTAGAGCTCTAACCGGTAACCCTGATTACAACTATGGTGGCGTACCCTAATTATGGGTATAGGGAACCTCAGCAGATGTCCGTGCTGTTACTGAAAATAAATTTACACCTACAATGATATTACCGCCATATGGTGACCATATAGTGGCAGATACCAATCCTGTAGAACATATAAGAGGTAACAGTATAGTTATAGATGGTGATACAGCTGACGTTCTATCTGATGGAGTCGTTCACTTTTCCTGTCTTTTCCATCTTGCCCAGATCAACATGACGACTTCTTCCTGCCGCGACTCATGTGCAGAGATTACAACAAAGACACATTTGACTTCTCACATTTCCTGCACCGTCCCCATCTATTCCAAACCTGCACAACCTAAACATCCCGCTGTCACCTCAATACTGAACCGCTGCTGCCATATGTGTACCTATTACTGTACCTGCTGTTTGGCACCAAAACAGCGCTTCTCTTAGTGTCCACATAATAAACCCCATCAATGTGGCCTTTATTTAGTAATAATGCCTCTTTTGTGCCCTCTAGATGATAAAATTGCTCCATAGAAAATATTACTGCCATGTGTAAGTGCCCTACAAAACTGTGCCCACATTTTGCCTCTAGAAAATAATACTGCCCCATGCACCTTTGACAGTCACTGTACTCTGAGTGTCCCTATAACAATAATGCTTCTTAAGTGCACATGCAAGGATATGGACATGCTGCCCACGTTACCCCCACCCCACCGAAGACAAGTTTTATTGTTGTAATGTCATGTGAATTGTGTCCTGCGCCTTTGTGAATATCGTGATGTAATGTGCAATGTGAAATGTAATATGTTCCTGTGTAATTTATGATAAGTATTGTATGATAAGTAATGTTAGTAATGTACAGTGTAGGGTGTATAGTGTAGGACATAGTATATAAGATATGTAGTATAGGCATAGATAGTAGACTGTACCATAGATAATGACATTAGGGTAAGATAGAGTTAATGTTTGGGGCTACCCATAGTGGGAGAGGCTTAGTGTTATGGCAAGTGACTGCTTCCTGTAGTTAGTCAGATAGGGTTTGGAGAGTAAAGAGAACAGGTGACCCTCAGTTCTCAGGAGACTAAGGACAAGGGATAGCGTGATTTTTAAGAAAAGTGACTGATGAGACTGAGTGGCCTTTCATGAGGTGTCCTCGGATAGGACGCCGAATCACAAACCCCGAAGCTTGCAACGCAGAAGGTAACAGACCTAATATGATGGACTAGTGGGGGTACCATGTGCAAGGGTTTCAGGGCACCAGTAGTGGAAGAAATACGACAGGGAAGTGAAGAGCAAGTAAGTAGACTTGCTGATCAGGACTCTAGCGTTAAAACTGGGTTGTGGCGGAGCAGGAAAAAACAGTGTGCCTCACTATCCCTGGAGTAGAACTGCAGAGGAAGGACATTGGCTGTGAAAATGTTTTATACTGTGAAGGAAACGTGCATAATACTTTGCACCCACTATCTCCTGTATATAACCCTTGCCAAGTTACCACCCAGTAAAGAGTTTGTGTTGGCATGGAAGTCTCCCTCATGGAACTGCAAAACACATGGTCTTGGCCAGCCCACACCACAGACTACATGCGGCCTGCATGGGCATGATGCCCACACAGCACAAGTCCACACACCCAGCCAGGACCCACACTTTCATGTAGTGCGCAGGGGCGTAAAAGGAGATAAGTGCCTCACCTGCGGTTTCCACCCCGCGCTGCGCTACACACACTTAATAATTAATAATGTCCATTGAGTCTTAAAAAGGAACAGCTCCTCTATTCATAGAATGATGGGCACACAGCTCCCCTATACACAGTATAATGCCCATATAGCTCCCCTATACGCAGAATGGTGGGCTCACAGCTCTCCTATACACTGTATGATGGGCCCACAGCTCCATTATGCACAGTATAATACATACACAGCTCCCTTATACACAGTATGTGGGGCCACAGCTCCCCTATACACAGTATGAGGGGCCCATAGCTCCCCTATACACAGTATAATGTGCCCACAGCTTTCCTATACACAGTATAATGAACCCACAGCTTCCCTATGCACAGTATGATGGGTCCACAGCTCCGCTATACACAGTATGATACCCACACAGCTCCCCTATACACAGCATGGTGGGCCCATAGCTCCCCTATACACAGTATAATGCCTCCACAGCTCCCCTATACACAGTATGATGGCCTCACAATTCCACTATACACAGTATGATGTCCCCACTGCTCCTCCAAAACACAGTATAATGACCCTCCCAGTAGCCCTCACATTGTATAATGACCCCCACAGTAGAACCCACTCTATAATGAACTCAATACTGTATAATGGCCTGCACAATAGTCCCCACAGTTTATGATGGCCCACACAGAAGCCCTCAAAACTGTATAAGGCCTTAGCATTAGCTCTCACATTGTATAATGACCCTCACGATAGGCTCCATGCTGTATAATGGTCCACACATTAGCTCCCATGCTGTATAATGCCCCCCACACTTTATGAGGACCCCCACAGATGTGCCTACAATGTATGGTGGGCCCACCCACTGTATTAGAGCCCCCCACACTGTATGAGGGTACCCTACAGTAGCGTCAGTACTAGTACACAGTAGTAGTAGTAGTAGTATAAATACCCTACATTAGCCCCCAGACTGTATAATTTCCACCATATTAGCCCCCAAAATGTATAATGGCCCCCACATTAGCCTCCGAACTGTATAATGACCCCCACATTAGTCACCAAAATTTATAATGTTCCCCACACTTTATGAAGGCTCCCCACAGTAGTCCCTACAATGTATGAGGCCCCTTCACACTGTTTCAGGGTCCCCCTTTGTTTCTTATCACACGAAGTCTCAGAGTCCTTGGTAGTTACCATTCACAAAACTAACCCAATTTGCTTGGTGGTTACAACACTTGGTAGAAAGTTACACTTTTAGTTCTACAGGTCTATAATCTACAAGGGAACTCCTAAATGGTCTCTTAGCTCGGTGTGAGGGACTATGAGAACTGCAGTAAATCCTTTGAAGGTCTGGTTGATCATAAGAAGGCGTGTGCACATGAGTTAGTACAGCGAGAAGTTGTGTGCAGTTCATTGCGATGGTCTGACTCTGGGAGAAGCAGAGCAGTGAATGCAGTGAGTAGGATGTAACTGAGAGAGCGGGCAAACTACCGCTGTGACAGTACCCCCTTTTTTGGTCAGACGGACGAAGAAACCTTTCAAGAATGGATGTTTTCAGCAGGCTCCCAAGATCTCTCCTCAGGAACAAAGCCCTTCCAAGTAGAAGGTCCTCCGTCAAGCCTTCTTAGACTCCAGAATGTTCTTTACTACAAACACATCCGAGAAACCCTCAGGAACAGAAATAGAAACAAGAGTATTAAATTTAGAGAAGTGATTCAGGACCACCGATTTCAGGAGTGAGACGTGGAAAGAAATCAGAATCTGTACATTCACCGGGAGCTGAAGACTGTAAGTCACAGGATTGATCTGTCTGATTTTGAATGTACCAAGGTGCCGAGGGGTAAACTTATAGGAAGACATCTTCAGGCGAATATTTCAGGAAGATAATCAGACTTTATCTCCACATCGGTAATAAGGTGAAGACCCTTTCTTCTTGTCTGCATAAGACTTCATCTGAGACACAGCCTTAAAGAGGAAAGCCCGAGTTTGCTGCTAGATTTGGAACAAGTTCCCATAAGAGGAGTCCGCTGCCGGTACCCCAGTGGAAGCAGACATCGGAGAGGGCACTTGAGGATGCTGGGAGTATACAATGAAAAATGGAGATGCTCCGGAAGGCTCCCCAACGTGGTTGTTGTAGGAAAACTTCGCCCAAGGAAGTAAATGCACCCAATCATCCTGACGGGCAGAGATTAAGTGATGTAGGTAGTTCTCAAGAACCTGATTAACCCGTTCCACTTGCCCATTGGTCTGAAGAAGGTACGCAGTGGAGAAATCCAGCTGGACATTTGGCAGCTTGCAAAGAGCTCTCCAAAATTACGAAGTAAACTGGACCCCACAATCAGAGACAATGTGAAGAGGAAGACCATGGAGATGAAACACATGCTGAAAGAATGAGCGTGGCCATGAAGGGAAGACCGACCAGAGGAATGAAGTGAACCATCTTGGAGAACCGGTCCATCATGACCCAGATATTGCCGCAACCCTCAGAGAGTGGTAGGTCTGTGATGAAATCCATGACAATAT
Source organism: Phyllobates terribilis (assembly GCF_046119375.1). Classification (NCBI taxonomy): domain Eukaryota; kingdom Metazoa; phylum Chordata; class Amphibia; order Anura; family Dendrobatidae; genus Phyllobates; species Phyllobates terribilis. Next base: position 1,044,247,278 of record NW_027362761.1, read on the forward strand.
GTTACCAAGGGACAGAAGGAGCTGGCAGAGGCTGAATGAGACCAGCAGGTTTGTTCCTGGGGGACTTGTTTCTGGCACACAGAGGACAGGCGGTTACAAATTCCCAAACATCCTTGGCCAGTGAGGGCTACCAAAAGCGGCAAGAAACCAGCTCAGAAGACTTGCGTATGCCCACATGGCCAGCCAGCTTGGATTCATGCCCCCTGGACAGAATTCTTTCCATAGAAACAAAGGTCTTACCCAGAGTGATGTCTTTTAAAGAACACGAGCCACTTCAACAATCCTAGCAGGATGAATGATGTGCTGAGATTTCTCCTCAGACTCAGACACGTCAAAGGATTGGGACAAGGCATCCGCTTTAACATTCTTCCGGTGGACGGAAGTGCAACTCAAAGTCGAAAATGGTGAAGAAGAGTGCCCACCTGGCTTGATGAGGATTTAACCGTTGGGTGGTCTGCAGAAAGGTCAAATTCTTATGGTCAATGTAAATTATTACTGGAGAGATGGCGCCTTCCAGTGGATGTCGCCATTCTTCAAGCACCAACTTAATGGCCAGTAGTTCACCATCCCCAATAGTATAGTTTTGCACAGTTGGTAAAACCAACCTAGAGAGAAAAACACAGGTGACATACTTCTCTGAAGAAATCCTTTGCAGAAGAACTACACCAGCACTGACAGAGGAGGCATCCACCTCTCGGAGAAGCACCAGAGCTGTCATGATGGCCTCTTTCAAGTGCTGGAAGGCCAACCAGGACAACTCAAGCCAGATCCTGGAATTATACTCCTTTTTGATTAAGGTGGAGATGGGAGCCAGGAGAGTCGAGAAGTGCGGAATAAATTGTCTGTAGAAGTTGGTGAAACCCAAGGATCTCTGGATGACTCGCAAGCCTGGGGGTGAGGCCAGGAGAGAACAGCAGAAACCTGCTGAGACCCTGGCTGGAAACAATGTAGCTGAAGAATGGTAAGGAGGATTTTTCTAAGACAAATTTGGACAAATTGGCAAACAAATTGTTCTCCCGAAGAGGCTGCAGAACCTGAAGGACATGTCTCCTATGGGTAGGTAGATCAGAGGAGAATGTCAGGATGTCATCCAAATACAGAACCATGGAAACATATAGGAGGACGTTAATGAATTCCTGAAACATAGTGGGCGCATCGCTCACACCAAAGGGCATGATGAGATGCTGATAGTGACTGTCATGAATATTAAAGGCAGGGGGTACTTATTATTAATGGTGATTTTATTTAGGCCCTGATAGTCAACACAGTGATGTAGGGAACCATCCCTCTTTGTCATGAAGAAAAGGAAGCCGGCACCAGCAGGAGAAGAGGACTTACGGATGAATCCCCTGGCTAAGTTTTCTTGAATGTATTCTGAAATGACACGAGTCTCAGGCAAGGATAGAGGATACACCCAGCCCCAGGGTGGAGATGTAACATAGTTTTTAAGGTTGAAGGAAGACTAAGTCCATCTATTTCAACCCATAGCCTAACTTGTTGATCCAGAGGAAGGCAAAAAAAAACCATGTGGCAAACACTAAGCTCCACATTGGGGAAAAAAATTCCTTCCCGACTCCATGCGACAATCAGACTAGTTCCCTGGATCAACGCCCTATCAAGGAATCTAGTATTTATAACCTGTAATATTATACTTTTCAAGAAAGGCATCCATGCCCTTCTTAAATTTTAACAGTGAATCACTCATTACAACATCATGCGGCAGAGAGTTCCATAGTCTCACTGCTCTTACAGTAAAGAATCCCCGTCTGTGATTATGATTAAACCTTCTTTCCTCCAGACGTAGAAGATGCCCCCTTGTCCCCGTCTCAGGCCTCAGAGTAAAAAGATCAGTAGAAAGGTCTTTGTACTGTCCCCTCATATACTTGTACATAGTAATAAGATCACCCCTAAGCCTTCTTTTTTCCACAGTAAATAACCCCAAGTGTAATAACCTGTCTTGGTATTGCAGACCCCCCAGTCCTCTAATAACCTTGGTCACTCTTCTCTGCACCCTCTCTAGTTCAGCTATGTCTTTCTTATACACCAGAGACCAGAACTGTACACAGTATTCTAAGTGTGGTTGCACTAATGACTTGTATAGAGGTAAAATTATGTTCTCCTCATGAGCATCTATGCCTCTTTTAATGCATCCCATTATTTTATTTGCCTTTGCAGCAGCAGCCTGACACTGGCCACTAAACGTGAGCTTGTCGTCCACCAATACACCCAGGTCTTTTTCAGTTACAGTTTTGCCCAGTGTTTTACAATTAAGCATATAATTATACATTGTATTTCCTCTGCCCAAGTGCATTACCTTACATTTATCCCCATTAAAGCTCATTTGCCATTTATCAGCCCAAACTAGTTTACATAGATCCTCCTGTAATATAAAATTGTCCTCCTCTGTATTGATTACCCTGCAGAGTTTAGTGTCATCTGCAAATATTGAAATATTACTCTGTATGCCCCCTACAAGGTCATTAATAAATATGTTAAAAAGAAAGGGGCCCAATACTGACCCCTGTGGTACCCCACTGTTAACTGAGACCCAGTCTGAGTGTTTTCCATTAATAACCACCCTTTGTTTCCTATCACTGAGCCAATTCTTAACCCACATACATATATTTTCCCCTATCCCCATTGTTCTCATTTTATGTATCAACCTTTTGCGTGGAACCGTATCAAAAGCTTTTGAAAAGTCCATATACACAACATCCACTGCATTTCCTTGGTCCAGTCCCGAGCTTGCCTCCTCATAAAAACTGATCAGATTAGTTTGACAGGAACAGTCCCTCGTAAACCCATGTTGATATTGGGTCATGAGGTTATTCTTCTTCAGATACTCTAGTATAGCATCTCTTAGGAAACCCTCCAGGATTTTACCCACAGTAGAGGTTAAGCTTACCGGCCTATAATTTCCAAGTTGAGTTTTTGTCCCCTTTTTGAATATTGACACCACATTTGCTATACGCCAGTCCTGTGGTACAGACCCTGTTATTATGGAATCTTTAAAGATTAAAAATAATGGTCTATCTATGACGTTACTTAATTCCTGCAGTACTCGCGGGTGTATCCCATCCGGGCCCGGGGATTTGTCAACTTTAGTGATTTTTAGACGCCGCCGTACTTCCTGCTGGGTTAAGCAAGTGACATTTACCGGAGAATTTTTGTTATCACTAATCATGTTTTCTGTCATGTGATTTTCTTGTGTAAATACGGTTGAAAAAAAATCATTTAGCATATTGGCTTTTTCCTCATCCTCATCCACCATTTCACCCAGACTATTTTTAAGGGGGGCAACACTATCATTTTTTAGTTTTTTACTATTTATGTAGTTAAAGAATATTTTGGGGTTATTTTTACTTTCTCTGGCAATGATTCTCTCTGCCTCAATCTTTGCTGCCTTGATTTGTTTTTTACATAATTTATTTAATTTTCTATATTTATTTAATGCCTCATCACTACCTACTTGCTTTAGTTCTCTAAATGCTTTCTTTTTGCACTTATTGCGCCCCTTACAGCTCTATTTAGCCACAGTGGTTTCCTCCTATTTCTAGCTTGTTTATTCCCAAGGGGTATATATTGTGCACAGGTCCTATTCAGGATGTTAATAAATGTCTCCCATTTGCTTTGTGTAGCTTTATGTCTCAGGATATCATCCCAGTTTATTGCACTAAGATCATCTCTTAACCGTTGGAAATTTGCCTTCCTGAAGTTTAGTGTCCTTGTAACCCCTCTACTACACATCTTATTAAAGGTTACATGAAAACGTATTATTTTGTGATCACTATTACCCAAGTGACCCCCAACTCGTATATTTGATATGCGGTCTGGCCTATTAGTTAATATTAGGTCTAGCAGTGCCCCCCTTCTTGTTGGGTCCTGAACCAGTTGTGAAAGGTAATTGTCTCTCATAGTAGTCAAAAACCTATTTCCTTTGTTTGAACTACATGTTTCTGTCCCCCAATGTATTTCAGGGTAGTTGAAGTCTCCCATAATAATGACTTCTCCTTGAGTCGCTGCTTCATCTATTTGCTTTACGAGGATATTCTCCGCTACTTCCATTATTTTTGGAGACTTATAACAAACCCCTATCAGTAATTTATTATTTTTTCCCCCTCCCCTTATCTCCACCCACAGGGACTCTACATTTTCATTAGATTCAAATATATCCTCCCGCAAGACAGGTTTTAAGGGTGATTTTACATATAAACACCCCCCCCTCACTTGTTTGTACGGTCATTTCTGAACAGACTATAGCCCTGTAAATTAACTGCCCAGTCATGGCTCTCGTCCAGCCACGTCTCAAATATCCCTACCATGTCATAATTATTTTCCAACAAAATTAATTCTAATTCCTCCATTTTGTTGGTGAGGCTTCTGGCATTAGTGTACATGCATTTTATGTATCTCTCTGTACCTCTATTCTTTCTTACTTTATTGACTGTTCTAACCCCACCCCCAATTTCTTTATTTGTGCCCAGGTCACTATCTGCACTATCTTCCCCACCTATAAAATGAATACCCCCCCCCCCAATCCCTAGTTTAAACACTCCTCCAACCTTCTAGCCATTTTCTCCCCCAGCACAGCTGCACCCTCCCCATTAAGGTGCAGCCGGTTCCTAGCGTAGAGTCTGTAGCCAACTGAGAAGTCGGCCCAGTTCTCCAGGAACCCAAATCCCTCCTTCCTACACCAGTTCTTGAGCCACTTATTTATCTCCCTAATCTCCCGTTGCCTCTCTGGCGTGGCACGTGGTACCGGTAGTATTTCAGAGAATACCACCTTGGAGGTCCTTGCTTTCAGCTTGCAGCCTAATTCCCTGAAATCATCTTTAAGGACCTTCTACCTACCCCTAACTTTGTCATTTGTGCCATGACCGCTGGGTCCTCACCAGCCCCTCCCAGTAATCTGTCAACCCTATCAGCGATGTGCCGGACTCGAGCGCCAGGTAGGCAGCACACTGTTCGACGATCCCTGTCTTTGTGACAGATTGCCCTATCTGTTCCTCTAATAATTGAGTCCCCCACTACCAGCACCTGCCTGGCCTGCCCTACTCTCCTATTTCCCTCTTTACTGGAGCTGACACTCCTCCGGCTTTCAGGGGACATGCCTTGCAGCAGTAGTGCTACCCCTGTACAGTCACCCCCCTCATCTGCCAACTTTGCAAACTTATTGGGGTGTGCCAGATCAGGACTAGCCTCCCTAGCACTCTTCCCTCTACCACCCCTTCTAACTGTCACCCAACTAGCGACCTCACTGTCCTGCAGCTCCCGACTACCACCCTCCCCCACATCTACCCCAGTGAGCTGCTGCTCAGTGAGCAGCAGACTCCTTTCCATGTTGTCAATGGATCTCAGTGTTGCCAGCTGCTCATTTAGATCCAGTATCTGGGCTTCCAAACGCACAACGTGCACACATCTCGCGCAGCAGTAAGCAACCTCGACCTCAACCTGTGCCAGATTGAAGATCAATGGGACAATCGTAAGGTCTATGGGGTGGCAAGACCTCTGCCTTCTCACAAAAGACGTCTGCAAAGGCTCGATTATAGGTGGTCAGAGAAGAAAGGTTTGAATGCACAGAAGGCAGAGGCTTGGGCAAGATCTTGGCAAGGCAGTTGGTAGCACACAATGGTTCCCACTGAAGCACCTGACTGGTGGACCAGTAATCAACCAGCACGTGTAAACACAACCATGGAAGGCTCAGAAGAACAGAATGTACAGATTTAGATAGCACGTAGAAATAATTTGCAGAACTTCAATCTGCAAGGTGACTGGCAGCATGATATATTGGATAGGCTCCACCGGGAGTTGTCTGTCAATTGAGGCAATAGCCAGGGGATAATCTAGCTGTTGTGTAGCGAGCTGAAGTTGAAGAACCAGGTCTTGATGGATGAAGTTGGCAGCGGATCTGAAGTCTAAATGATCTACCACAGAGAGATACCTCTCCCCCCAGGACAGGATGACCTTGGTCAATAGTTTTGGAGAGCAATCTTTCTCACTTACGGTCATCTTTCCAACCAACATTAGATGCTGGAGTTTCCCGGCCTTAATGGGCAATGACGAACATAATGTCCTTTGCCTCCACAGTACATGCACTTGTTCTCTCTATACCTTTGCTGTCGCTCTTGTAAGAAAGTTTGGCCTGCTCCACTTCCATCCATTTTATAGCAGGAGGTGTGGCTTGCAATACCAAGGGGTACTGGAAGGATGAAGCCAACCTTGACTGTCTTCTGACACAAGGAGATACTTGAGCTTGTTCCAGAGCTTGCTCATGGAAACGGAGATCAATCCTGGTAATCAGGTGAATAAGAGCATCAGGGAATATGGTAGATTCCTGCCTTCCAATTCATCCTAAACACGACTGGACAGATGCTGCCAGAAGGTCGCCACCAGAGCTTCTTCATTCCAAGCCAGCTCCACAGCCAGGGTATGGAAGCATAAAGCATGCTGAGCCATGGAGTTTGCATCTTGTATCAGAGCCAAAAGGGATGAGGTGGCTGAGGAGGAGTGGCCTGGTACCTCGAACACCGCTTGGAACAGCTCCAGGAACTTTCCTAAATCACGGGTCTCTCGACCTCCACGCTCCCAAATAGGATTTGCCCAAGCCAGGGCTTGTCTGGACAGGAGAGAAACCATAAATGCAGTCTTGGTTTGGTCCGATGGAAAGAGATGAGTGTGAAGAGTGAAGTGGATTTGGCACTGGTTAATAAAGCTGAGGCTCTCCTTGGGATCTCCATTGTAGTGGGATGGGAGTTTAAGCTGGAGCTTAGCTGCTCCAATAGAAATTGGAGCCTTAGTAGAGGCTTCCAGTCATGAGGAATGATGACCTGACACGGTTGAGGCGTGGGACAAGGTGGAAACTGAGGTGGACAAATTCTGTAGATGAGTTGCCACCACAGTGATTGCCTGCATCAGATGGTCTTGACGCTTACATCAAGAAAGCACTTCCTCATATGGGACTTGGGGTCTATAGGTCTCGATTTGTCAGTGGGATCCATGGCCTGAACTTACTGTGATGATCGTGGGTTTAGATCCACTGCATCACTTCCCTGGCTTACCCTGGAGGGGCATAACTAAGTGACTACCTTGTCTTCACTAGAGCCTCTGATGGTGTAGCTAGGCTTGGGCCATTTGGGTAGTCACCAGGTGCCATTCCAGGGCAGTCCCCGGACCTGCAGCAGCTGACTGAAGGGTCAGAGGCACAGCACGAAGCACCAAGGGCAAAAACAGAGACTTGATCAGACAGTCCATGGTTGGGGAGGCAGCACAGAATCAAAATACGAAGCCAGGATCAGGAGTGGAGAGGTCAGTCAAAACAAGTGAACAAGCCAGAGAGTCAAAACAAACATACACCTTGACAGATTACTAGAGACGGACTGAAACTAGGAATCTAAGTTCAGGCAAGGTGGGGAGGGGGGGGCTGCCTAATATATCCTCTGCTGCAGGGGATAGGCAAGGGAAGCAAAACTGTGCAGGACACAGTGGGTTAAATTCCTGTGGTGTCTGGCCACGTGTCCAAATAGCCAGGTGGAGACTCTCCAGCCACATGAGGATCAGCAGTATTGGGACTGCTGCAAGAGGCAGTTCAGCGTGATGGTCACGTCTCCCTATAGCCAGATGGAGTCTCTCCAGCCACATGAGGATACAGCAGTGTTGGGACTGCTGCCAGAGGCAGTTCAGCTCGATGGCCTGACACTGGAAGTAGCAGAGCAGTGAACACAGTGAGTAGAATGGTGCTGAGAAGGCGTGAGAGTTACTGGCGTGACAACCATGAACTAAAAACTGATCCTCTTAGAAGTAGTACACTAAACAGTAGAGAAGAAGTCCTTAACATAGACTAGTTGCAACTAGTGATGCGTGAGCATGCTCGTTACTCGAGATTTACAAGCATGTTCGGGTGTTTTCCGAGTATCTTCAGTGTGCTCAAATGTTATGTTTGAGTCATTCCATGTGCATGATTTGCGACTGTTTGACAGCTTTGAAGAATGCCTGTTTGTTAGGCATTCCTCACATGTATCAAAGCTGTTAAACAGTCGCAAATCAGGCACACACAGTGACTCAAACATAACATTCAAAAACGCCGCAAATACTCGGCGAGCACTAGAGTATGCTCGCCGAAAGGGTTAACAGAACACGCTCACTCATCGCTAGTTGCAACCAATAGCATGCAATTTCACAAAGCATGTGATCAGCAGCATCGTTTTACATTAAACTTAGTGGTAAGAGACTCTATGTTATATATAATTAGTTACTTTGTACATGTAATATATATATATATATATAAATATATATAAATTGTAGGGCGGCGGTGTTCACACCGTGCAGTAACTGAGGCAGTGACCCAAGCAAGTCCAACATAAACAGCTTTTATTCAACAACTCACGGGTAAACTGAAAGTCCTCCGGTTTGCAGCCGGGTTAACATGAGTCCATAAACAACGGTTGCCGGGGGCAACGGCCGCTGAGAGCCTGACAGGTGGAGAGCCTTCCCAGGCGGGGGTTCAACCACACTCAATCCTGCTGAGCTTTCCTGCTATGCTTTTAGCAGGTTCCAACATAGAACAACACTAATCCTTTTAAAGGACCTGTGGCAAGAGCCACTGTAAAACCCAGGTTGGAGGGTAGGAGGCCACCCCACTGCCTCCTGTGACCTCCTCCAAGAAATGAAGGCCCTGCCAGGTTTTACTTAATCTGCCTTAGCCAGGTAGTCTGACCAGGTCATTGCTCACCTTCATTCCTGCATTGCAGCCGCAGGTGAGTTTGTGACTGCAATGTACTCCAATGGATTTAATAGGTCTCTGTACACATTCTGGGGGATATATAACGTACCTCGTATACGATCCCGGTCACTGCCTCACAATATATATATATATATATACATACAGGTGCTTCTCACAAAATTAGATCATCATCAAAAAGTTAATTCATTTCAGTTCTTCAATACAAAAAGTGAAACTCATATTATATAGAGTCATTACAAACAGAGTGATCTATTTCAAGTGTTTATTTCTGTTAATGTTGATGATTATGGCTTACAACCAATGAAAACACAAAATAATTATCTCAGTAAATTAGAATAATTAACAAAAACACCTGCAAAGGTTTCCAATGCGTTTAAAAAGGTCCTTTAGTCTGTTTCAGTAGGTTCCACAATCATGGGGAAGACTGCTAACTTGACAGATGTCCAGAAGGCAGTCATTGACACATTCCACAAGGTCTCAGAGTTCCAAGTTTCATTTGGAAATCAAGGTCCCAGAGTCTGGAGGAAGAGTGGAGAGGCACACAATCCAAGATGTTTGAGGTCTAGTGTGAAGTTTCCACAATCAGTGATGGTTTGGGGAGCCATGTCATCTACGGGTGTAGGTCCACTGTATTTTATCAAGACCAAAGTCAGCGTAGCCGTCTACCAGGAAATTTTAGAGCACTTCATGCTTCCCTCTGCCGACAATCTTTATGGAGATGGAAATTTCATTCTACAGCAGGACTTGGCACCTGTCCCCACTGCCAAAAGCACCAATACCTGGTTTAAAAACAACGGTATAACTGTGCTTGATTGGCCAGCAGACTCGCCTGACCTTAACCCCATAGAGACTCTATGGGGTATTGTCAAGAGGAAGATGAGAGACACTAGACCCAACAATGCAGACGAGCTGAAGGCTGCTATCAAAGCAACCTGGGCTTCCATAACACCTCAGCAGTGTCACAGGCTGATCGCCTCCATACCACGCTGCATTGATGCAGTAATTGATGCAAAAGGAGCCCCGACCAAGTATTGAGTGCATTTACTGAACATACATTTCAGTAGGCCAACATTTCAGATTTTAAAAACATTTTTCAAGCTGGTGTTATGAAGTATTCTAATTTACTGAGATAATGACTTTTGTGTTTTCATTGGCTGTAAGCCATAATCATCAACATTAACAGAAATAAACACTTGAAATAGATCACTCTGTAATGACTCTATATAATATATGAGTTTCACTTTTTGTATTGAAGAACTGAGATAAATTAACTTTTTGTTGATATTCTAATTTTGTGAGAAGCACCTGTATATATCTAAGAATAGCAAAATCTCCCTAAATATATATACAATTTAAAGAGAATCTGTCAGTAGAATCAACCCTCCTAAGACGTCTATATGGACATGTAGGCCATAGGAAGCTAAATAAAATGATATATTGATTTCTGTGATCCGATGTCTTATTGCAGAGAAATCCATGTTTTTCATACATGTAACTGAGCTGTTCTAGGCTATGGGCCAAACACTGATCTGCATGAGAAGGAGGCTCCATAGGTTTTAGATGACAGAATCGGGGAAAGCAACGGCATGCTCTACCTCCACTCCGTTTATTATCTATGGGATTGCCCTGAATAGCAGACCTTTCAGCTTTGTCCTGCAGTCCTTTAGACAATGAATAGAATGGAAGCTGAGAATACACAACTCTGCTCCATTCAAGATGAGGCTCCCACATTCTCAGGATCAGAATTTGTTCTGGGGATTGCTGGGTGTGCCAGCGATCAGTAAGTTATCCCTTCTTCTATGTAAGTCCACGGCCCCACTATCAGTATTTGGTCAGTATTCGGTCAGTATTTTTCCTCAGGAGTGGGAGCCAAAACCAGGTGAGGAACAATCAGAGAAAAGGTATAATAGAAACAAGTCACCAATTCTGCATTTATCACCCACTCCTGGTTTTGGATCCCACTCCTGAGAAAAAATACTGACCGAATACTGACTAAATACTGATAGTGGGGCCGTGGCCAAAGCAAAGACGTGGGAAGCGCTGGACTACGTCGGACCTGTGTGGGCCTTTTTTTTTTTATAATAAATTGATGAACGAGGGACAGTGTTTTGTTTTTATTTATCTCTTTTTATGATTTTCAGGTCTCCATTTGTGGACTACTTTGGTTTTTCTGGCCTACGTCGGACCTGCATGGGTTTTTTTTTTTGTTTTAAAATAAATTGGTGAAACAGAGAAAGTGTCAGGGAGTGTTTTTTTAAATAAACTATTTTTGTGTACTGTATGTGTTTTTTACTTTTTAGTACTGGCTTAGTAATGGACACCTCTCCATTACTTACACCAGAGCTGACATCAACCCCAACTACCATTACTCCGATTGCTCTGGTGCGTTGGCAATCGGGAAGAGCGAAGGCAAAGCATCAGAATTGGAGCATTTCATGTGATGCTCCACTTCTGGGCGGTTGAGGGCTGGTATTTTTAAGCTGGGAAGGGCCCAATAACCAGGACTTTTCCAGCCTGATCATATCAGCTCATAGCTGTCTGCTTTACCTTTACTGGTTTCATTAAATAGGGAAGATGCCACGTTGTTTTTTTAATTTATTTATTAGGTTAAACAAGCATAAAAAACTGTAGAATAAACTCCAGATAAAAGGCACTAAAGGGTGCAATTTTATAATATGTAGGGGGGTTGTGAAATTGTATATCTGCAGGATATCTATCTACCAGTTGCGTAGCTACCGGGGGGCAGAGGGGGCGGTGGCCCTGGGCCCCATGCTCCGAGGGGACCACCCGGAGCTACGCTATTGTAACTGTATCAGCGTGCGCAGAACGCTGATACAATTACACCCTGGAGCAGAGCAGGGAGACTCGATGTCCATGCACAGTGATGAGACGCTCCCTCCCCCTTCAGTCCCTCCTCTGCTTCTGACGTCACTGACGTCATCACTTGGTGCCTGGCCCCTCTGTTCTGAAGATGTGTGTGGGCCGGGCGCTCGGAGCCGCAAGCGAATGAGGAGGAGAGAGGCGAGTATTGTGTTTGTGTATATTTTTCCTATGGGGGGAGTAAGCTACAGACTCTGCAACAGACTCTGCCTATGGGGGGGTGGTTATGCTACAGACTTTGCCTACGAGGAGGGGGGGATAATGCTATAGACTCTGCTTATGGGGGGGATTATGCTACAGACTTTTCCTATGGGGGGGATTATATTACAGACTCTGCCTATGGAGGGGTTATACTACAGACTCTGCCTATGGGGGAGATTATACTACAGACTCTGCCTATGGGGGGGATTATACTGCAGACTCTGCTTATGGGGGGGTTTATACTACAGACTCTGCTTATAGGGGGGAATTAGGCTACAGACTTTGCCTATGGGGGGATTATACTACAGACTCTGCCTATGGGGGAGATTATACTACAGGCTCTGCCTATGGGGGGGGGGATTATATTACAGACTCTGCCTATGGGGGGGATTGTGCTACAGACTCAGCCTATGGGGGGATGATTATGCTACAGACTCTGCCTATGGGGGGGGATTATACTACAGACTCTGCCTATGGGGGGGATTATACTACAGACTCTGCCTATGGGGGGATTATACTACAGACTCTGCCTATGGGGGGATTATGCTACAGACTCTGCTTATGGGGGGATTATACTACAGACTCTGCCTATGAGGGGGATTATATTACAGACTCTGCCTATGGGAGGGATTGTGCTACAGACTCAGCCTATGGGGGGATGATTATGCTACAGACTTTGCCTATGGGAGGGATTATACTACAGACTCTCCCTATGGGGGGGGAATTATACAACATACTCTGCCTATGAGGGGGATTATACTACAGACTCTGCCTATGGGGGGGATTATACTGCAGACTCTGCCTATGGGGGGATTTTACTACAGACTCTGCCTATGGGGGGGATTATGCTACAGACTCTGCTTATGGGGGGGATTATACTACAGACTCTGCCTATGAGGGGGATTATATTACAGACTCTGCCTATGGGGGGATTATACTACAGACTCTGCCTATGGGGGGATTATACTACAGACTCTGCCTATGAGGGGGATTATACTACAGACTCTGTCTATGGGGGTGGATTATGCTACAGACTCTGCCTATGGGGGGATTATGGTACAGACTCTGCCTATTAGGGGCATTATACTACAGACTCTGTTTATGGGGGGGGGTTATGCTACAGACTCTGCCTATGGGGGATTATGCTACAGACTCTGCCTATGGGGGGATTATGGTTCAGACTCTGCCTATGGGAGGATTATGCTACAGACTCTGCCTATGAGGGGATTATACTACAGACTCTGCCTATGGGAGTGCATTATACTATATTGAGGACTATCTGGTGCATTATACTATAAGGAGGCTATTTATACAGTGTGGGGATTACAGTTAGGGCCCCGTCACACTAAGCGATGCAGCAGCGATCCCGACAACGATACGACCTGTCAGGGATCATTGCTGCATCGCTAATACATCGCTGGTGAGCTGTCAAACAGGCAGGCTCACCAGCGATCAGGGGAGCAGCGATATCGTGGAAAGAATCGTTCCACGATGTCCTGCTCCCGTTACCAGCCTGCTGCAAGCAGGAGCAGGCTGGTAACTATGGTAAACATCGGGTTACTAAGTGCGCGTGTGCCCCTAGTAACCCACTGTTTACCATGGATACCACTCTGCTACTGTGCGCGGGAGCCTCCGCGCACCGTAGCAGAGTGGTATCCATGGTAAACAGCGGGTTACTAAGTGCGTGCGTGCCCCTAGTAACCCGATGTTTACCATAGTTACCAGCCAGATCGTTGGTCCCGCTGGTCACACACAGCGATGTGTGCTGGCCAGCGGGAGGCCAACGACCAAAAAATGGTCCAGGACACTTTGCAACGATCAGCGACCTCACAGCAGGGGCCTGATCGTTGCAAAGTGTCACACACAGCGACATCGCTGGTGAGGTCGCTGGTGAGTCACCAAAACCGTGACTCAGCAGCGATATCGCTAGCGATATCGCTATGTGAGACGGGGGCTTTAGGGTCATAGTGTGGGAGATAATGTGGGGTCTTTGTATAGTGTGGGGGCCATCATACAGTGTGGGAGATAATGTGGGGTCTTTGCACAGTGTGGGGGCCATCATACAGTTTGGGAAATAATGTTGGGTCTTTGTATAGTGTGGGGGCCATCATACAGTGTTGGAGACATCAGTTTGGGGGCTACTAAGGGGTCAGCATACTGTGTGGGGGGTACTATACAGTGAGGGGCATTATACTGTGTATAGGAGAGCATCATACTATGTAGAGGGGAGATGTACATGAGGGGGAGACTCGGGACATTATTAAATGTTAAGTGAACAACACTCTCCAAGAGGTAGGCGTATCAATATCCAAATCTACCATAAAGAGAAGACTGCATGAAAGTAAATACAGAGGGTTCACTGCACGGTGCAAGCCACTCATAAGCATCAAGAATTAAAAGGCTAGACTGGACTTTGCTAAAAAAAACATCTAAAAAAGCCAGCACAGTTCTGGAAGAACATTCTTTGGACAGATGAAACCAAGATCAACCTCTACCAGAATGATGGAAAGAGAAAAGTATGGCGAAGGCATGGTACAGCTCATGATCCAAAGCATACCACATCATCTGTAAAACACAGCGGAGGCAGTGTGATGGCTTGGGCATGCATGGCTGCCAGTGACACTGGGTCACTAGTGTTTATTAATGATGTGACACAGGACAGAAGCAGCCGAATGAATTCTGATGTATTCAGAGCCATACTGTGTGCTCAGATCCAGCCAAATGCAGCCAAACTGATTGGTCGTTGTTTCATACTACAGATGGACAATGACCCAAACCATAAAGCCAAAGCAACCCAGGAGTTTATTAAAGCAAAGAAGTGGAATATTCTTGAATGGCCAAGTCAGTCACGTGATCTCAACCCAACTGAGCATGCATTTCACTTGTTAAAGACTAAACTTCAGACAGAAAGGCCCACAAACAAACATCAACTGAAAACCACCGCAGTGAAGGCCTGGCAGAGCATCAAAAAGGAGGAAACACAGCGTCTGGTGATGTCCATGAGTTCAAGACTTCAGGCAGTCATTGCCAACAAAGGGTTTTCAACCAAGTACTAGAAATGAACATTTTATTCACAATGATTTAATCTGTCCAATTACTTCTGGTCCCTTTAAAAACAGGGTGGCACATGTTAAGGAGCTGAAACTCCTAAACCCTTCATCCAATTTTAATGTGAATACCCTCAAATGAAAGCTGAAAGTCTAAACTTCAACTGCATCTGAATTGTTTTGTTTAAAATTCATTGTGGTAATGTCTAGAACCAAAATTAGAAAAATGTTGTCTCTGTCCAAATATATATGGACCTAACTGTATGTCACCATATGGCGGTAGCTGACTTTTGTATAGAGATTATTTTTAGTAACAGCGTGGTCATCTGCTGAGGTTCTCCTACATCCACTATCTGGGTGCACCATCATAGTTATAGTGAGGGTTACCTGGCTAGGGGCCCACTCAGAAGTTTCACCCCCCCTGAACCAGAACCCTAGCTACGCCTCTGCTATCTATCTATTATATATCTAATATCTTTCATCTATCTATATCTTTATATGATTGCTTTATTTTTTTGTCAACTAGCTTTTAAGTTTACATAGAGTATTATAGTATGTAAATGATAATGTTAAAAACGCATTGCATACGGATCCTAGCCGAAAAAATAATCGCACACTCGCATTACACTCCCATGACAAAAGGTAAACAACATTGATTCCACTTGTCAAGCGTTTCTGGATGAGAATGGGACTGAGTTTTTATATGCTAGTGTGAGCGAACCCTAATTGTGTGGGGTAACAAAAGATGTCTGACATCTCCAGGTTCATGATTCGTTATATATTGTATATAGGTTTTCTTTCTGTTTACTTTTTTTTCATTATCTGTTACCTGACAAATTAACATCAGGCGTTATCATGTCCTCAAGAGCAAGCTATGTTACCAATCATCTTCAAAACTGTATGTGAATGGCCGGTTTTCCCATAGATTACATTGCAGATACAGCTTTGCTGCATTGGTTCCTCAACAATAAGTCAATTCTGCTTCCTAGTGCATCACACGCCTGTCTGTTCCTGTGGTTCTAGTTCTGCTCCTTCAGTTGCCTTTACTCCCGTCTGGCCACATCTGCCTCTGTTGTTCCAACTGGATCGCCTGCAACACCAACGCTATCTGTCTGTGAATTGCTCATCTGGGCCAAAGGCTTTGAGGATCTGACGCGCCCCCTGGGGCCGTGGGATACTCGGTAGCCGGGCCCGTCCTTTTTTGGGGTAGTCACGGTGGCAGTGACCCGGTCCGTGGCCCAGGGCGGTCAATAAAGAAAAGTCAATTGGGGGATAATGTTTCGTGACACCACCCGTGGTATGCAGCTAAGATGGCCGCCACTGCTGTTCAGATCCACTGAGGCTGTTGGTGATGCAGCAAAGATGGTTCAGCTCTCCACGGGTAGAACTAGGCCTCAGGGCAGTTAAATGAGAGATTTAGGATGTTGGTGTTGTGCAAGGCAGGCAATGCAGCAATTAAGTCAAGGACACAGCGGGGTGCAGTCTTCAAGTGTTTACTCACAGTTATTAAGATGCTCCAGGTTACAACTGCCAGATTATAACCGCCCACCAAGTCCTGTGTCCTCCGGGGAAGTGATCCAGCCAACTCTCAGATATCTTGGATGCACTTGAACGGGACCCCCTTTTTGTGTAGCTTCCTGGGTCGTCTCTCTGCGCTGGCTCTCGCCCTCCTGCCCTGCGCCTCACAGTCTTGCAGTCCTCCAATAGTCTGGGGCCGGTCCCCTACTGCGACCCGATCCCTTCACGGTCAACGTGAACTCGGGCGCACGGGTGGACTCCGCACTTCCCGTGCCCCTAGGATCCTTTCTCTTTCTGGAGCCCTCCTCACTGCTCCGGTGTTCTCTCCCCACTCTCCTACTGGGCCTCCCTGACTGGGCCTACTCCTCCACGGTCCTTACTCAATGCGCTCTTGCTCATAGGACCCTTCTAGATGTTTCTACTCTTCCTTTTATACTCTTCTTTCAGTGCTCCCCTAAACTACTTCCTCCACCCATCTCCTCTACTTAGTTCCACCCTCCAGACAGGGACCAGGTCTGTGCTCTCCCTCAGGAGTTCTCTGGACCCTCCCTCAGGAGCTCTCTGGACCCTCCCTCAGGAGTGGTGTAGAGTTGGATGTGAGTGGTTGGGTCCCGGGTAGTGCTCCCTTCTTACCTGAGAATGGGGTACCACACCTCTGGCTGAGATGCAGTACCTCTGTGGCAACTGGACCCACAGGGGCGCCACAGATCCACCTTTCCAGGATAGACATCACACCTATTAAAACACAGAAAAATCAGATAAACATTCTCCTACATATTGTTCCAATGTGTTTCCTCCAGTGATACAGAGGGTTCAACAGGGAACCATGATCCTAAATATTAAATGTCCACCCCACTCCAAAAAAAAAAAAATTGGTAAATAAAGAAAATAAGGGTCAAACTCCTATTAGATCATTATTACAATGACTTTTCAGTCCATCAAATAATAAGTTGAGGTTGGTACTGCATTTACATGTTTGATTTCAAAATGCTATATAATATATAAGATACTTATCCGTTCCATACATCTTCAGAACAGTTTTCAGGCTATAATACAATCTGTCCAGATGGTGTCACTGCAACAACAGCACACAGCGTTATTTACTATGACACGGATCTATACAGTGTATCTAATTGCAACACAGTTCACTGAAACTATTGGAATCTCATCATTCTTAAAACTGTAGAATTCTTGGCAACATAAATTACAAATCAGAACACAAAATATAACCCGGGCTACTTTTACTATAAATTCAGCTATTCAGTTATTATTATATTACTTTGCTTTTGTCTTTATTACCTTTAGGGTTTCACATAATGAAAATTGTCTGTTATCTTTATATTGTAAGGTTCTGAGGTTAAGGGTGCATTTAACTGGACAATTACCATGAATGAGCTTGTTTCACGATATTCGTGTAATATACAGAGGCTGTCAATCACCTGATGAATAAGCTAAATACTCCTTCATTGGGTGAAATAATTTTTATGCTTTCTTAAATTGCTACCATCATTTTAATTATTTCATAAATTGTACACATGAAAATGTAGCACCCCGAGGGCTCGGTTGCTACAGAGGTATTGCATCTCACTCAGAGGTGCGATACCTCACTTCCAGGTAAGGATGGAGTGTGGATCAGGACCCCGACAGCTGCATACACTACACCACATTTCCAGGGGACAGGGCGACCGATATGCCCCTGAGATGAGCACGACAGTCCCTGTCCCTGGCTGGAGTGGGAGTGAGGGAACACCCAGGAAGGGGGAACCCAGTAGTGCAGGGGCAGAGAGGAAGCAGTTCCTGGATGCACAAGAGAGAGATATAAAAGGTGGGGGCCATCTTAGTGAGTGAGTTCTGTGAGAGGAGAAGTCAGGGAGCAGAGCTGCTGCATGGCTCTGCTCCCCAGGCAGGCCCTGTCAGGAGGCCTAAGCCTGGAGAAAGAGAAATAGAGGAAGGAGAGGGGAGCGGAGGAGGCTCCAGGAACAGAGGAAGAAGGGACCCCAGGGGTCCAGACCGGCCAGTCGCCACTGCACGCCCGTATCTACCTGCGTAGAGGGGTCAGGCCAAGAGAGGGTACCGGATCCCTTACTAGTGGAGGCGCGAAACTACTCTCAGCTAGGAACCGGAGGCTGAGACATTTCAAGTGGCGCAGCCCCTCGCTACACCCGCTAGGAAGGCACCAAATAGGGTCCAGGGAAACGGAACGCACGTTTGCCCGCCAAGGCCCGAGGCAGCTGGACAGAAGCGTGGTCACTGGTGGGGTATGACAGGCCAGAGGAAGGACACACAAAGGGGGTCCTGTGAAGCACTTCAGAGATACCTGGGAGTCGGCCGAGCCCCTCACCTGGTGAGCACAGTGCGACGTGGGCAGCCGGTACCTGTAGAAGTGGTCTGGAGTATAAGAACTGTGAGTAAAGGCCCTGGACTGCATCACTGACTCTGTGTCGTCACTGCTACTCTTGCACCATCACCCCCATCTTCCCTACACACTGCCCTGAGGCTATACTCCTCCCGTGGGGAGTTATACTACACTCTGCTGCACCCACACCAGCCTCAGCGGTCTGCCCTGCAGCGGCGGTTCGCCCTGACCGCAATCCATGGGTGGCGTAGTCGGACAATACCAGTAAATCCGCCACTGGTCTGACCACCCTGAGCCACGGGACCGGGTCATCGCCACGGCCCAGGGGGCGCGTCAGCTTTGGCGTAGTTGGCAGGATCGTGACCAACCCGCCGCCAACGGGTACTGCATGCCTGGAAAAAGACTGTGTACTTACCTTGGTGAAGTTTCCCGCCATCCGCAGCCGTTTCCCGCCATCTGCGGCCATTTTCCTGCCATCGGGCGCCATCTTCCGGACGCCGTACGGGAAGAAGAGGGGTGTAACCGACGAAAGCGCGCGAGAGCCGAAGCCCCGCCCTATGCACAGACGCTGCGCAAGGTCATGAAAGGAGCCGAGTGGACACTGACGTCACAAGGACGAGACGCAAGGTCCTCGACCCCGACGATCGCCTGCGGAGCCGCGGCCTACGGAAGAGGAACATCGGAAGGTAGGCCACGGTTAACCAGGGGGGAGGAAGATGTCGGGTGGAGGGAACTGCCACAACTAGCGCGGCCGCTGCCGCAGTGGTGCCGTATGCCGTGCCTTGCACCCCGGGAGCGGCCTGTTTGCCCCAGTGCTTGGGGGAGTCGCATATCCTGAGCGACTTTAACGTGAAGCACACTCCAGCCTGCTACTATGACGACCCGGACGGGTCTGAAGATGAAGGGTACCAGCAGGAATCACAAGGGGGACGCCGCTAGTAAAGAGCACAGCAGAACTGTAAATAGTTACCCGTCGGTATGAAAAGTTTAAAGTTTTTGCCCCGGTTGGGACTGTTACCCGTTTGGAGTTGCCCTTAAGTTACCTGGCTGAGGACTGAGAGCAGCCATTCCCCTTTCCAATCTGGCTGAGGACTGAGAGCAGCCATTCCCCTTTCCAACCTGGCTGAGGACTGGGAGCAGCCAACCCCTGTATATAGTTGCACTTCTTAAAGTGCCCCCTATTGGTTTACCTCAACAGCTTGCACCTTGAAGGGTGATATGGACACCCGGTCACCGCAGAGACTGTGACCAGTTAAAGAGACTTCACCGAATGAGTTGCTGCTGATGGTGTTTGCAGTTTTATATTTTTTTGGGAAAAGAGAGTTTTATATTTGATTGCTGAAAATTGCCTCCCATAAAGGGATGAGTTACTGTGTTGATAATATTATATGTTGATGCATTCGAAAATTTTCATGTCTTTGAACAAAAATGCTTTTTACTTTATTCCAGCCTGCGGACGTGCTGTGATTTACCAGGGGGGAATGTAGCACCCCGAGGGCTCGGTTGCTACAGAGGTATTGCATCTCACTCAGAGGTGCGATACCTCACTTCCAGGTAAGGATGGAGTGTGGATCAGGACCCCGACAGCTGCATGCACTACACCACATTTCCAGGGGACAGGGCGACCGATATGCTCCTGAGATGAACACGACAGTCCCTGTCCCTGGCTGGAGTGGGAGGGAGGGAACACCCAGGAAGGGGGAACCCAGTAGTGCAGGGGCAGAGAGGAAGCAGTTCCTGGATGCACAAGAGAGAGATATAAAAGGTGGGGGCCATCTTAGTGAGTGAGTTCTGTGAGAGGAGAAGTCAGGGAGCAGAGCTGCTGCATGGCTCTGCTCCCCAGGCAGGCCCTGTCAGGAGGCCTAAGCCTGGAGAAAGAGAAAGAGAGGAAGGAGAGGGGAGAGGAGGATGCTCCAGGAACAGAGGAAGAAGGGACCCCAGGGGTGCTGACCGGCCAATCGCCACTGCACGCCCGTATCTACCTGCGTAGATCGGTCAGGCCAAGAGAGGGTACCGGATCCCTTACTAGTGGAGGCGCGAAACTACCCTCAGCTAGGAACCGGAGGCTGAGACATTTCAAGTGGCGCAGCCCCTCGCTACACCCGCTAGGAAGGCACCACATAGGGTCCAGGGAAACGGAACACACGTTTGCCCGCCAAGGCCCGAGGCAGCTGGACAGAAGCGTGGTCACTGGTGGGGTATGACAGGCCAGAGGAGGGACACACAAAGGGGGTCCTGTGAAGCACTTCAGAGATACCTGGGAGTCGGCCGAGCCCCTCACCTGGTGAGCACAGTGCGACGTGGGCAGCCGGTACCTGTAGAAGTGGTCTGGAGTATAAGAACTGTGAGTAAAGGCCCTGGACTGCATCACTGACTCTGTGTCGTCACTGCTACTCCGGCACCATCACCCCCATCCTCCCTACACACTGCCCTGAGGCTATACTCCTCCCGTGGGGAGTTATACTACACTCTGCTGCACCCACAACGCCAGCCTCAGCGGTCTGCCCTGCAGCGGCGGTTCATCCTGACCGCAATCCACGAGTGGCGTAGTCGGACAATACCAGTAAATCCGCCACTGGTCTGACCACCCTGAGCCACGGGACCGGGTCATCGCCACGCAAGGACTACAACCCCCAGCATTCATCCTAAAAGGCCCGGTTCCAGGTTCCCCACGGCCCAGGGGGCGCGTCAAAAGCAGGAGACTTTGTAATATATTTTTGTGAGAGAAATCTGCTTCTTTCTCCTCCTGGATTAACCTTTCACTCTTAGGCTGCGTGCACACGATGCGTTTTTCATGCGTTTATGCTGCAGAATTTCCGCAGCGGAAACGCATCAAAAACGCATGGTAATCCGCACCCCATGGTCCCCAATGGCATTCCGCAATGTCAATGCACATGCTGCGGATTTTTCCTCAGCGTTTCTGCAGCGCAAATAAATCCGCAGCATGTTCATTAATTTTGCGGAAGCGCCGCCATTTACTTGCATTGAGACGCATATAATCCGTGTCAGTACATTTGTACTCACGGATTATATGCGTTTCAATGTGCGGATGGTACCCAGTTCTGGAGGAGAGGAGACTCTCATCCAGACCTGGGCACCATTGTACCTGTGAAAAAAGAATAAAATAAAAAATAAAGTTTATATTCACCTGTCCGGCGGCTTCTCTCTGCTTGCCGGCAGCGCTTCTCCTTCCAGGACCTGAGATGACGTCGCGGTCATGTGACCGCAGGCTGTCTCGCGATGTGCCGGCAACCCGGAAGAAGCCAGGACGAGCTCTGCTGCAGCACACGCGGCGGCATCGGGGGTGAGTATAGCTTTATTTTTTTTATTTTTACGGTCACACTGTATAAATCCATGCCGTTTGCATGGATTTATACAGTGTGACCTAGTTGTCAAGCACTTTCCAAGTGATGCTATCGGCTGGAAAGTGCGTGTCAGTCCGCATGCGGAAACACATGCGTTAACGCATGTGGGTACGCATGTGAATCCGCATGTATTCTGCAGGAAAAACGCATGCACAATCTGCATGCGTTTTTTTCTGCCAGGGAGATGCAGAAATGCTGCAGAAATTTTCTGCTTCATTTCTGCATCGTGGGCACATAGCCTTAATATCCTTAATTCATGGGTAAAATTTGTCTTCAGTGAATACAGACTTTCCCATTACTGAGATTGGAGATGGCGGTTGGTGCTCATCAGGTTCTATGGAGAATGCAGGGGGGAGGAGTTAGAAGCAAAAACAGACTTTCTGCTGCAAGTTCTGCTGAAACGACAATTGGGCTGCGTGCTTATGATGCTGATTTAATGCGTTTCCACGGCTGCATTTCCGCCTCGAAAACGCATTAAAAATGCATGTTAAGTTGTCTACCATGTTTTCCAATGATAATCCGCATGTGCTGTGCACATGCTGCGGAAATTTCAGCTGCGGATTATCATTGCGGAAAAATCCACAGCACGACCATTAATTTTGCAGAATTGCGGCGAAATCACCACCATTGACTTGCATTGGACCGCATAACATCTGCATGACTACACGTACACATGCGGATATTATGCAATTCAATGTGCGGATGGTACCCGGGTCTGGAGAAGAGGAGACTCTCCTCCAGACCCGGGTACCATAGAACCTGTAGTTAAAAAAGAATTAAAAAAAAAAACAAAAACATATACTTACTTTCTGATTGCCCCCTGTCTGCTCCCGGCGGTGTTGCTGGCTCTTCGGCTGCTCACAGTGGTAAAAGGACCTTCCATGACGTCATTTAGTCGGTGGTCGCGTGACCTGTCACATGACTAAATGACATCATGGAAGGTCCTTTTACACCACCGCGAGCAGCCCAACACACCGGACGCACTGGAGAAGGAGACCGGGGGCCATCGGAAGGTGAGTATAATGTTTTTTTTATTTTTCAACATTTTTATTCTTTTTTTACTATTGATGCCGGTTGCATGGATTTATATAGTGTGACCAAGTTGTCAAGCACTTTTCCAAGTAATGCTAAAATCGCTTGGAAAACCCATGCGAAATCGCATGTTCAAAACACTTCACAAATGCTTCTACCTGACAGAAAAAATGCATGTAAGATCCACATGCGTTTTTTCTGCCAGGTAGATACAGAAAAGCTCCGCAGCATTTCTGCATCGTGGGCACTTAGCCTTACACTTTAAAAATCATCATTCTCTACAGCACATTATCCTATATAAACATGACATGTGCTGTCGAGAACAATAACAGTGTATGTGCCTAGAAAGATCTAATACTGATTATTCTGTGTACATTGGTAGAGTGTTTGGCCTGTGTTAGGCTTTTAAATGATCATCGACAGGCATATAGCTTCCACGATCATGCAATGTAGATGCCCCTTGTCTTCCTTCTTCTATCTTCTCCATAATTGATTTCCTTTGGTTTTGTCATAATATCAATTCCATTTTCTTTGTTGATTTCAGTAAAGTTTAAAAGCATTTTGGAAAAAAATAATTTGGAATAAGACAATAGTCTGTTCAACCGATGGTAGCAGAATGCTCTGTGCAAAGCTGGAATATACTTTAGACGCCCACTTCCCACTACATGTTCTGAATAGGGGTGGAGAAAGTGATGAAACTGCTGCCAGACACCCCTAGTGGTGGCTTATCTGCCCTAAAAATAAAATGAATGGGCAAATTGAAATGCAACTTCAACCCTGTCCTTCCCTCCATCATCTGTCACCATGGGAGGAGACACAATAGATGATCAGCTGGTTCAGCCAACATTACAGTGGGTTCTGCAACATTAAAGGGGTTGTCCACTACTTTTTTTCCCCCCACAATGTATTCCCCCGGGGCCCATAAGTGTCTTTGTAATTAGCTTCTGTTGCATGTGAGCGGCCAGTGATAGCGCAGCTCACAGGCGGTAACTGCATCACGTAAAACCCCGGCTGCAGCCGGCTCTGACATCCGCTGACGTCACGACAAGTCCAGGCTGCAGCCGAGGGTCCCGCTCCGCGTTCCATCGGTGGCTGGTGGGCTGTGGGCGGGGTTACCCCGCAAGTCACACCCTGCATCCAGCACGCGCTTTCCCTCTCCTCATTCATCAGAAAGTGCGCGGTGGATGCTGGGTGTGACGCGTGGGGTAACTCCGCCCACAGCCCACCAGCCACCGCAGGGACCGCGTCACTGATGTCACGCCTTACTTGACGTGACATCAGTGGCGGATCACGTGATGCCTGTGAGCGGCCATTGATAGTGCCGCTCACAGGCAGGAACTGCAACAGAAGGTAATTACAAAGATACTTATGGGCCCCGGGGGGATACATTGAGAGAATAATAAAAAGTTGTGGCCAACTTCTTTAACGTAATGTATATGGCCAGTCTCTATGTGCAAAACAGACTGAGGTGCTTGTCATTGCACTTACAGTGCACTTTTATGGATACATACCAGTACTTTATACCCAAAGTTGTCAACCTGTTATACATGTACTTCAAGGGGTACACACTTTGTCTGTAGGGGAGGGACTCAAACTCTTCATGCTGTGCTATTACTCTGCAGCCCACTGTGATCATAGACTTTGGGGTGTATTATTTAGATATGGGGTACTTAGATTGGGAACACTGCTCTATACAGGGGATCAGATCATGGTATAGGTATGAACTGTATATTGCAACACCTTATAACATACATTGCTTTCTAATGACATTCTGGCAGAGGAGCCTGAAGCTGCAATGAAAGTTCCCTATTTCTCTAGTCAATTTGAAGCTAATCTTAAAAGCCTAATTATGATACAATTTTTTTTTTCAAAATTTTCCACAAAAATAAATTGAACCAGGAGAGCTTTTGCAAATATTCCCCAAAGTGGGCATTTCTGGGAGACTTTGTGTGCATTTCTTGTCGTATTAAGTGAGTCTTAAAATGTTCCAGAAATTGGGAATCAGTTGTTGAGGGGTATGCTTTGGTGTATTCCTTTATTTGAAAGTTATCCACTATCAATAGGATTGGGAATATATCTATTTTTAATCATGCTTATTTAAAGAGAGACATCATATTCCACAGTTCTTTACAGATATTGTCCTTGCTTTCCCCATTGGGGCTCACAATCTAAATTCCCTATCATTATGACTTTAGAGGGTGGGAAGAAACCAGAGTACCTAGAAGAAACCCACCCAAACACGGGGAGAACATACATACTCCTTGCAGATGTTGTCCTTGGTGATATCTTACTGATCCCTGGGGATCTAACCTTTGGCACCGCCAGTGATCCTGAGAATGAGGTTTTGGATCCAAAGCCCCATCTTGAATAGAGCAGAGCTGTGCATGCTCTACCTCCACTCCGTTTATTATCTATGGGATTGCCCTGAATAGCAGACCTTTCAGCTTTGTCCTGCAGTCCTTTAGACAATGAATAGAATGGAAGCTGAGAATACACAACTCTGCTCCATTCAAGATGAGGCTCCCACATTCTCAGGATCAGAATTTGTTCTGGGGATTGCTGGGTGTGCCAGCGATCAGTAAGTTATCCGTTCTTCTATATAAGGCCACGGCCCCACTATCAGTATTTGGTCAGTATTCGGTCAGTATTTTTTCTCAGGAGTGGGAGCCAAAACCAGGTGAGGAATAATAAGAGAAAAGGTTTAATAGAAACAAGTCACCAATTCTGCATTTATCACCCACTCCTGGTTTTGGCTTCCAATCCTGAGAAAAAATACTGACCAAATACTGATAGTGGGGCCATAATACTAGGAATACCCCTTCAACTAAAATCAGAATTATGGGGGCTATATACAGACCAGACCAGATCTAAAACTTCCCAGCAATCTCTGAGGGCACAATAGTTTCATAGGACTTGCTCTGGTAATTTGAATTCTGGGACCCCAACATGAAGCCTATTAGGGGACCTTTGAAAACATTTTTAAACCTTTGTCTTTGAGACTTTTAGTCCAGAAGTTTGCATATAAAGAGATTGTGTGACCTTAGAATGAGACTTCCATCTATATCCCTTGTCTCACCCCTATTGATTGCATTGGTGGCTTCTGTCTTGGAAAAGTATCATCTTCTGTAATGTTAAAACATAAAAGAACACCACAATATAACAGCTTTCATTATGGCATTGTGCTCATATTGAATGTGACCTAAGTAATGTCTGTGAGCACAATAAACGATGGTAATATGTTACTATATTTTACTATTTTAAGTCATCTGTGTATTTGATACAATTACCTCATTTGTAGGGTTATGAAAGAGTCCAATGGTCTCCAAGTATGATGTAAGTGGCTACAGGAGAACAGCACACACCAGATGAGTCACTGCTATCTCCAAGCAAAGTGCAGCAGCAAATAAAACAAGCAGTAGAAAAGTGAAATGATGTCGATTTATGTACAGTATGATTGCCAAACAGGGTCATTTATGAATGGAAGAAAGCATGTAGCAGATAAGTGACCGCAAGGAGAGTTTTAGTAGATATGTATAATGAGATAACAATCATGCAGCACCTTTTTTTCTTAGTGTTGTGCCGTTCCTTAGCTACTTCTTCTGGAAATGTATTAGTACACTCCTCAACTTTGAAATTGTAACACCAGAAAGGAAAAGATGTGAAATTATGAAAATCATAGGACATGTTAAAAATAACATAGACATGTTAGTAATATGCAAATGATGAAAAAATGGAAACAAAATTTCAAAACATCTCGAATTATTCAGTATCGAGTAGAAGTGCCACACAGAGAAAAACATATTTACATGACTTGGCATTAATGGTCCTTAGCAACCACTGATACTTGTAGTTTGGTGCACACGATCTGTGCAGACTCTTCACAAAAAGATTCTGGCTTGTTTATCTCTTTAACTTCAAGACACATCCAGTCTGCTTAGCCTCCCCAGGAGACTGACTTAGATGAACACCTAGCCTGTTTATATGCAGAGCTAGCCAGGTCTACTAATCAAAACCTGCAGAGCTAGGATTTAACCCTAGCCTACCTGGCATTGCTACTATAAATATAATTATATGTATATATATACAGTACAGACCAAAAGTTTGGACACACCTCATTTAAAGATTTTTCTGTATTTTCATGACTTTGAAAATTGTACATTCAGATTGAAGGCATCAAAACTATGAATTAACACATGTGGAATTATATACTTAACAAAACAGTGTGAAACAACTGAAAATATGTCTTATATTCTAGGTTCTTCAAAGTAGCCACCTTTTGCTTTGATGACTGCTTTGCACACTCTTGGCATTCTCTTGATGAGCTTCAAGAGGTAGTCACCGGAAATGGTCTTCCAACAATCTTGAAGGAGTTCCCAGAGATGCTTAGCACTTGTTGGCCCTTTTGCCTTCACTCTGCGGTCCTGCTCACCCCAAACAATCTCGATTGGGTTCAGGTCTGGTGACTGTGGAGGCCAGGTCATCTGGCGTAGCACCCCATCACTTTCCTTCTTGGTCAAATAGCCCTTACACAGCCTGGAGGTGTGTTTGGGGTCATTGTCCTGTTGAAAAATAAATGATGGTCCAACTAAACGCAAATCGGATGGAATAGCATGCCGCTGCAAGATGCTGTGGTAGCCATGCTGGTTCAGTATGCCTTCAATTTTCAATAAATCCCCAACAGTGTCACCAGCAAAGCACCCCCACACCATCACACCTCCTCCTCCATGCTTCACGGTGGGAGCCAGGCATGTAGAGTCCATCCGTTCACCTTTTCAGCATCGCACAAAGACACGGTGGTTGGAACCAAAGATCTCAAATTTGGACTCATCAGACCAAAGCACAGATTTCCACTAGTCTAATGTCCATTCCTTGTGTTCTTTAGCCCAAACTTGTCTCTTCTGCTTGTTGCCTGTCCTTAGCATTGGTTTCCTAGCAGCTATTTTACTATGAAGGTCTGCTGCACAAAGTCTCCTCTTAACAGTTGTTGTAGAGATGTGTCTGCTGCTAGAACTCTGTGTAGCATTGACCTGGTCTCTAATCTGAGCTGTTGTTAACCTGTGATTTCTGAGGCTGGTGACTCAGATAAACTTATCCTCAGAAGCAGAGGTGACTCTTGGTCTTCCTTTCCTGGGGCGGAGCCAGTTTTTTTGTAGCGCTTGATGGTTTTTGCAACTGCACTTGGGGACACATTCAAAGTTTGCCCAATTTTTCGAACTGACTGACCTTCATTTCTGAAAGTAATGATGGCCACTCGTTTTTCTTTACTTAGCTTCTTTTTTCTTACCGTAATACAAATTCTAACAGTCTATTCAGTAGGACTGTCAGCTGTGTATCCACCAGACTTCTGTACAACACAACTGATGGTCCCAACCCCATTTATAAGGCAAGAAATCCCACTTATTAAACCTGACAGGGCACACCTGTGAAGTGAAAACCATTTCCGGTGAGTACCTCTTGAAGCTCATCAAGAGAATACCAAGAGTGTGCAAAGCAGTCATCAAAGCAAAAGGTGGCTACTTTGAAGAACCTAGAATATAAAACATATTTTCAGTTGTTTCATACTTTTTTGTTAAGTATATAATTCCACATGTGTTAATTCATAGTATTGATGCCTTCAGTGTTAATGTACAATTTTCAAAGTCATGAAAATACAGAAAAATCTTTAAATGAGAAGGTGTGTCCAAACTTTTGGTCTGTACTGTATATATATATAATTTTTTTAATGATATGAAATATGAGAAATAACTTAAACCTTTTTGATACTTTTTTCAACTCTAGCGGAGCAGCTGCTGATATTTGACATGAAAATATAGTGTACTGCTAGCTCGCATTATGACTGCAGCAAAAATGGTCAGGATCTGCTGACATGTGTGACGTCACTCTTCCCCTCCCCCTCTTGGGAGGATGGAGTTTAGCAGCACAGTGCAGATACTTTTTATTGGTAGAGAAGGAGATCCAGCTCACCCACATGCAAGGTTTCTCGAGTCTCGGAGCAATGACAGCATCTATGCCTTGATGCAGAAAAGTCCAAATAAAGTGAGGAGAGACCAGCTTCGCGATCAAGTTGAATCTTAGTTTCTAGTGTGAAGAAGTACAAAAACGTCAGTGCAGTTTAAAAATCATTTTAGTTAAATTAAAACATCCATGTACATGTTTCAGGTGAGTACACCCTTTGTAATGCACATGCCCGGACTGACTGGCGTGTTATTGATTAGAGATTCCACTGTGCCATGAACCGGAGAGTGCCAGGAGGGGCGTAACTAAGTATCTGCCCGATCTGACCAAGGTCGCACGACGGCATATGACGCCAGTGCACCAGGGAGGAACCGAGCAGGGGGACCAGGTGCCACTCCAGGTCAGACCCCGGACACGGCTGTTGACCCACACCGGGGAATACAGGAACAGGCAGGCTAGAGTGCAGGCTGGGTAGGGTCCAGTACAGACTGGGAGACGGGTTCAGAGCCGCAGATGCGGTAATAAAGCACATCAAAGCGAAACAGCAGGTGCGGTAGACAAGGCCGAGCAGAGCAAAACCGCAGACGCGGTGGACAAGGCCAAGCAGAGCAAAACCACAGACGCGGTGGACAAGGCTGAGCAGAACGAAACCGCAGATGCGGTAGACAAGGCTGAGCAGAGCGAAACCGCAGACGCGGTAGACAACGCTGAGCAGAGCAAAACCGCAGACGCGGTAGACAAGGCTGAGCAGAGCAAAACCGCAGACGTGGTGGACAAGGCTGAGCAGAGCAAAACCGCAGACGCGGTGGACAAGGCTGAGCAGAGCAAAACCGCAGACGCGGTGGACAGGGCTGAGCAGAGCAAAACCACAGACGCGGTAGACAAGGCTGAGCAGAGCAAAACCGCAGACGCAGTAGACAAGGCTGAGCAGAGCGAAACCGCAGACGCGGTAGACAAGGCTGAGCAGAGCGAAACCGCAGACGCGGTAGACAAGGCTGAGCAGAGCGAAACCACAGACGCGGTAGACAAGACTGAGCAGAGCAAAACCGCAGACGCTCTGGACAAGGCTGAGCAGAGCAAAACCACAGACGTGGTGGACAAGGCCGAGCAGAGCAAAACCGCAGACGCGGTGGACAGGGCTGAGCAGAGCAAAACCGCAAGTGCGGTGGACAAGGATGAGCGGGCCGGAACCGCCGAAGCAGTAAGTAAGGCAGGACAGAGATAAATCGCCGAAGCGGTAAACAAAGATAAAGCAAAGGGGACAGGGCTCTGTTCACACGGAACAGACTGGAAAAGAAAGGCAGAACCATATACACACAAGGTACTTGCAAAGAAGTAGCGAAAGAACTCCAACTCACAAACGGAAGTACAATGACAACGAGTAGAAGTTAGGTGCTGGTTCAGACTCTACAGAAAAAGGGAGCAGACGGACATAAAGACAAAACAGGTAAGAAGCTAGGAGACAGTTCAGACAAGAACAGTTACTGCAACAAAATGCAGGAACAAGCCTAGGTAAAGCCAAGTGCTGGTTCAGACACTGCAGAAAAAGGGAACAAACGGACATAAAGACAAAACAGGTAGGAAGCTAGGAGACAGTTCAGACAGGAACTGTACTGCAACAAATACAGGAGCGAGTCTGGGTATGCGGCCCCCAGAGGGCGAGACGAACAGGCAAAGAGCGTGTTCACACGGGCACGGAAATACAGTCTCCAGGAAAGGCAGAAAGACAGCTGGCTAGAGTACTCAGACAGGACACAGTTCAGGCACGGGAACTGATACCGCAAGGCAGGAAACATAGACAGGACCTGGCACATCAGTGACAGAAGCCAACTGACAGAGCAAGATGCTCAGGCATGGATTCCAAGGAGGAGCTGGTTTAAATACCAGGTGACAGACAGCAATAGGCTTAGGATGCATTAGGGGTGTGTCCGCAGCAGCTACAAGAAACAGGAAGTTCAGCGGGCGTCGCCCTAAGCAGCCAGAGCAGAGCAAAGCAGACAGTATGGAAAGAAGCCAAAGTGGCAGTATGGACTGGAAATCAAGTGCGCGCTCTTGCACAGTGGGAGATGGACCACTATGCAAGGACGCCGCCAGGTATGTTACACCCTTAGTCATGATGGTGACTGCAAAGTAATACTGTCATGCGAATAGTGTTACCGTTGATGGTTGGCAGAGCCTATTTGGTTAGTTGGCACTGCGCTGCTCACTGTATCACACATGATAGGATTAGCTACGTACAGCTATATAGCTATATTGTGTCATACAATAGGATTAGATACATGACTCAGAAACTGTGTCACACATGAAGGACTTAAACCCATGGCTCAGCTGAGTGCATCACACATGACGGGCTTAGCTTCATGTGTCAGAGGACTGCATCCTGCATGATGGGCTTAGATAAATGGCTGCATCACACATGATGGGCTTAGATACCTGGCTCCAATCAGTCAGTAAAAAGCCTCATTCAGATATCTATAATGGAGGGACGTCTGAATGAGTCTTTACACTGGCTGAGCGGAGCTAAGTCAGTATTCAGAGCAAAGCAGAGTGATGATTACACAGCTGTGCTCTGAACTCTGTGGTGACAGCAGCAGTGAGCGCAGGTCAGCAGCCTGAAATTGTACTATTGGGGGTTTCTACTCATTTCGGTGCATCGGGAGGCAAAACATGAAGCGTTTCCATTTAAATGTCCGAGTCGGTTTAGTGCTCCATAAACCGTCCACAAGCAAAAGGGAAAATAAATGGCTTTCAGTGCAGGCAAAACAAAGAAAACAGTTCTTTAGACAAAGTCTCTGGTTAGCCAGTTCTGTGGGCACACAGGCTGGGTAGCATCCAGTACACTGGCTCAGTCTGGATATCACACAGGAGGCCTTTTCCCTCCACACACCTAGACCATGTGTCAAACAACGGACTCCATTATAACCTATTAACCACACCCAGAGGTGAGGTTTGTGGGCAGCCTGACCCGCCCGTCTCTCAGGCTGCCCGTAAAACCTGGGCCCGGATGCACCAAACAATCCTCTTAGTGCTATGTGCACTAGAGCAACACTTCAGGATTACATCACAAATGACAACCATCTCTGTGACACATACCTCCTATAAACTATATGTCCGGTAGCTGCCTTACATTACTCCCCACTCTGCCTAAAGTCGTGGGGCTTGGGACCTTCTACTACTAGACAGGGGATTCTCGAGAGAGCATCGGCATTACCATTTAGCTTCCCAGCTCTATGTACCACATGGAAGCTGAAATCCTGTGGGCTAAAAACCATCGGGTCAGCCTAGCATTTTTTTTCCCTTTTTCTCCCTCATCCACCTGAGTGGGGCATGGTCTGATACTAATTTATACATTTTCGCCCTAACAGATAATAGCGTAATGTGTCCACCGCCTACTTCATGGCCAAGCATTCCTTTTCTACAATGGAATAATTATTTTCACATGCAGATAGCTTCTTACTTAGGTAGAGAACAGGGTACTCCTCCCCGTGTATTTCCTGAGAAAGGACTACTCCTAAACCAACTTCTGAGGCATCTGTCTGGAGTCAATGAGGAAGTGAAGATAGATCCAGCTCAACACGCCAGGCAATTTATTAAAATTCAACAATCTTAATTGGCAAATCCTTTTAAAAATTTGTAGAAAAAAAAAAAAATGGACATCCCAGATGACAAAGCATATATTATGGGGTGATGTGTATAAAAATGCCATACGCGTTTTGAGTAAAAAAAACTCGAACACTGGCTATGAAAAAGAATATTCTGAACTGGACTTAAGTATACTAACAAATAATCATGGATACAAAAAACACATGAAAACAATCAAGAAAATACCAATCACAGAGAAGACTAGACTGAATATATGAAAAGAAAAAGGTGGAAACAAAACAAAAATGTACCCTGGAAAAACTGAATGAGAAATATGTAATGTAATACATGTGAACAACTATGTGTGTATACATGTATACATATGAGAAAGTCCTGAGAAAACCTGTACAAGTAAGAGTAGAAAATATCCCAAAAGAAAAAGGGAGAAGAAAAAGAAAAAAGGGCCACACAACCTGCAGACGATAAATATGTGCATGAATATGTGCAGCAGCGAGGACTCCGTGCTCCATGCCGGACTGGGATTACATCTCAGGGGTGAGCAGAAACTTTCTCTTTATTCATATTACTGTACTTGCTTTTTCGTGCTCCCCTTTTTGACTTAGCACCAGACTTTTTGACAGACCAAGTTGTCTGCACACTTTTCTATTGTTTTGGGGTGTGTTGTATATTGGATTTTTTTTTTTTTATCCGGATTTTTATCATAGATAACAGTACTACCAATTCCAGGCAGGAGCGGGCTGCTAAACTATTTTGTACCAATAGTGCCATTATAACTGAAACTGGCACAGGATTAAAGAATTTGATTTGTGTCCTGGAGAAACTGTCTTTGAGGGAGACTCATATTTGGTGGGACCATATTACCCTGGAGAACTATCTGCAAAAAAACCTGATCCCGCGTGGATTACGAATTAAAAAAATCCCAACTACAATTTATTCTAATGAATTTGTACAGGAATGGAATACGATTCTATCAGAGTGTTCCACTAAGTTAATCCAGTTTATTGTTCGATATGAGGACATTGAACTTAAAAAAATTCAAAGTGACATTTTTATACAGAAGGATTTAATAAAAAATGTGGTTTCTGTTGAAAGGTTTGAATCTTTGAGTAAAGAAATTGAGGGCAAAATTGCCGATCTTGAAAATCAGATCATTTCCTACAAAAAAAGAAAACTAGATTGTGACATTATGGACTATGAGAAGGATCAAGCATATGAATGGGGCAGATGGGAGAAGTTGCCTCATACTCCCAAGTCCATTTTGAAGAATCATAAAAACAGAAACCGGAACAAAAATAGAAAATGCAAACCCTATTCAGTTACTTTCTCCTCACCTGAGACTGTTAGGCTGAGTTCACACGATGCGTTTTTCATGCGTTTCCGCGGCGTTTTTGCAGTTGCGTAAACGCCGCGGAAACGCATGAAAAACGCATGGTAGAAGGGCAGCAATGTTCCCCAATGGAAATCCGCATGTGCTGTGCCCATGATGCGGATTTTTCCGCAGCGTAAACGCTGCGGTCAAAAATCCGCAGCATGTCAATTAATTTTGCGGAAACGCTGCTCTTTTGCCGCCATTGACTTGCATTAGACCGCATGGAATCCGCATCACTGTATATGTTGATGCGCTTTTCATGCGGTCTAATGTGCGGATGGTACCCGGGTGTGGAGGAGAGGACTCTCATCCAGACCCAGGTACCATTAAAAAAAAAAGAATAAAATAAAAAATATATATATTCTCACCTTCTGACGGCCCGCGCTGCGTCCTGCCGGCTTCCCGCGCACTTCGCGGTTGAATGAAGGACCTTCGCTGATGTCAGAGTCATGTGACGGGTCACGTGACGCTGACGTCGGAAGGTCCTACAGTCTTCACTGCCGGCAGCCGGGACCGATGAAGCAGGACACCGGGGGCCATCAGATGGTAACGTATAGATTTATTTTTTATTTTTTGACATCACACACTATATAAATCCATGCCGGCTGCATGGATTTATATACTGTGAAGTTGACAAGCACTTTCCAAGTGATGCTAAAATCGCTTGGGAAGCGCTTGTCAACCCGCATGCGGAAATGAAAGTGAAGACCGCTTCATTTCCGCATGTCCCTGGCAGGAAACCGCATGTACAATCCGCATGCGTTTTTTCCTGCCAGAGAGATGCAGAAACGCTCAGGAAAAAATCCTGAGCATTTCTGCATTGTGTGCACATACCCTTACTTCTGATGTGTTAGCAGATGAATCTAATTGTGAGACTCCGACTATTAGTCCACAATTCAGCTACTTCAAGAATCTGCGGCCGACAAAAAACGCGGTAGAAGAACGGGACGCAAACACCGTACTACCATCAGACAGGTTACTACGGAGTCAGAGCAAACGACAATGAATGTTATAAATCTGTCATCTCATCAACTGTCAACTGCTGAGCATAGTCTTCTCTCTAAGGAAATGAACTTTGCTCCTTTTGATCATAGACTGGATATTTTCAATACTGTTAAGGATATAAACAAATTCATTCGGGATTTAACCATCAAAAAACCCTTTTGGTCAGAAGAGTCTGAGGTTATAAGCCCTTCTTTAATCATTACCAATGATTTTAAGAATCTTGATTTTTGTGAACAACAGGCTTTATTTCATCTAAAAGAATTAAATTCCTCTCAGAATGCCTCTCTGACCAATAGAATGACTGATTTTCTTATAAAGAATCCGGATTTTTATCCAGTTCAAAGTAGAACATCTGCAATGGATAGATTCCAGGATATTGTTACCAGAGATCTAATGAATCTCTGTGAAACGTCTATTCAGAAGAAAAGACCTAATTTAACTAAAGATGAAAGTACTGCATTGAAAAACCTTATGAAAAATAAAAATCTGGTTATAAGAGGGTCCGATAAGGACGGCTCTGTAGTGGTCATGAATGACATTGATTATGTGGCTGCTATAGAGTCGCATTTGCAGGACAGTAACACTTATTTACCACTTGCTAGTGACCCTACTTTATTTTTTGCAGAAAAAACTAAAAAAGTAATTGATGAAGGTTTTTCTTTGGGTATACTGACAAGAAAAGAAACGGAATTCCTAGAAGTAACATCACCCATTATTCCTATCATCCATGCGCTGCCTAAAACACACAAACCGTTATCACCTATTTCTATGAGACCAATAGTGTCAGGAATAGGCTCATTAAATGAGCATTTGGGCGCATGGCTAGATAGTGCCTTACAATCATTGATACAAAGAATACCGGGTTTTTTACAGGATTCTCGTGATGTCTTACGTATGTTTCAAGATTTCAAATGGTCCCACAGATACACCTGGGTTTCTTGTGATGTTTCTTCTCTTTACACCAGAATTCCCCAACACATAGCTATTATAGCTGTCCAATACCTCCTGGACAGGTACAGTTCTTACACACCTGAACTTAAAGAATATATAGAAAATGTGCTCTCATTTCTACTCCGCCATAATTATTTTATGTTTAATGGAGTGGCGATGGGAGCCAAATTCTCACCATCTGTAGCTAATTTGACTATGGCATGGTGGGAAGAGTGTTTTATGTATACTATCCATAATCCATTTTCATCTTCAATAAAACTATATGCTAGGTATATAGATGATATGATCATTGTTTGGTTGTCAAACATGGTTGTCATTAAAGGGCTACTTTAAGTGTGGACAAACTCCGTGCAAAACCTGCACAGTGTCGTTCAAAACCAATCATTTTTACAATTACGATCAGAGTGAAAAATTCAGTATCAAAAAGCTTCTTAAACTGCAATAGTGATCACGTAGTTTATGTTGCGGAATGCACAATCTGTAACCTCAAATATGTTGGTTCAACTATCCTTAAGCTCAAATTTAGAATCAGGGAGCATCTTTATGACATTGAAGAGCCCACAGATAGGAACATCTCTAATATCTCAAAACATTTTGTGTAATGTCATAATCGCAGTAAAATTGGTCTGCGTGTATACGCGATAGAACAAATACCGAAACATGTTAGAGGCGGTCGTCATACTGATGCGGTCCGCAGCAAAGAAGTTTTCTGGATATTTTCTCTGAACACATATGCTCCATCAGGGCTTAATCTCAGACGAGAAATTATGTTACATTATTAAAAGCATAATATTGAGCCCTGAAAGGAAAGAGAAAAAGGAGAATTTTTTTTTTTTTTTTTTTTAAATCCATACGCTCCATTAGGGCTTAATCTCAGATGAGAAATTATGTTATATTATCAAAAATGTAATACTGAGTCCAAAAGGAAAAAGACAGAGGATAAAGGAAAAAAAAATGTAAAAAAAAATTTTGATATTTTTTTTTTGGGGGGGTGGGGAGTTTTCTGCAGTTAATGTCTATTGAAAATGTATTCATGCACATATTTATCGTCTGCTGGTTGTGTGGCCCTTTTTTTTTCTCCTCCCTTTTTCTTTTGGGATATTTTCTACTCTTACTTGTACAGGTTTTCTCAGGACTTTCTCATATGTATACATGTATACACACATAGTTGTTCACATGTATTACATTACATATTTCTCATTCAGTTTTTCCAGGGTACATTTTTGTTTTGTTTCCACCTTTTTCTTTTCATATATTCAGTCTAGTCTTCTCTGTGATTGGCATTTTATTGATTGTTTTCATGTGTTTTTTTGTATCCATGATTATTTGTTAGTATACTTACGTCCAGTTCAGAATATTCTTTTTCATAGCCAGTGTTCAAGAGATTTTTTTACTCGAAAGGAGTGTGGCATTTTTTATACACACCACCCCATAATATATGCTTTGTCGTCTGAGATGTCCATTTTTTTGTTTTTTCTACAAATTTTTAAAAGGATTTGCCAATTAAGATTGTTGAATTTTAATTAATTGCATGGTGTGTTGAGCTGGATCCATCTTCACTTCCTCATTGACCCAGGCACTGTGCAGCAGCGAGGACTCCGTGCTCCATGCCAGACTGGGATTACATCTCAGGGGTGAGCTGAAACTTTCTCTTTATTCATATCTGTCTGGAGTACAAAGTCTCTCTTGAAGTCGGGGACAACCAGGACCGGTTGCTTACACAGTCACCTTCAGTTCTTGAAAGGCCGTCTCTACCGCTGCAGTCCATTTGGCCATAACTGATTTTGTCCCTCAGGGGTGTGGCCATCATAATAAAGTTTGGAATGAATCTCCTGTATTATCCCATGATTCCTAGATACCTGCTTCTTTGAGAGTGGTCTTGGCCAGTTTTGGATTGGCCTCTTCTTTCCCCATGGCACATTTTTTTTTTATTTATAGTAAACCCCGCCTTCCTAAGCGCATCAAACACCACCTGGACCTTTTCCAAATGACTTCCCCAGTCCGGGCTGAAGATTACAATATCGTCCAGGTATGCCACGACTCCTCTCCTGCATCTGTGCGACATGCTCGACTCGACGACGCTCCTGTGGGGCGTGACTTCGGCTTCCCAAGTTTCTTTTGCTATATCAAGGAGACCCCGTGGATGTCGGCCATACAGAAGTTCAAATTGCGAGAACTCAGTAGAGGCCTGTGGAACCTCTCGGATAGAGAACAACAGATATGGTAGGAGACAGTCCCAGTCTCTGCCGTCCTTTTCTATGGCCTTCCTCACAATACTCTTCAGAATTTTATTGAACCTTTCCACAAGGCTATCTGTCTGAGGATGGTATACTGATGTCTTTAGTTGGGTGATTTGCAGGGCCTTACACAATTCCCTCATCACCTTACTCCTAAAGGATGTTCCTTGGTCGGTCAGGATCTCCCTTGGTAATCCTGTCCAGGGAAAAAACATGGACCAATTCACGAGCTATACTCTTTGCCGAAGAGTTTCTCAGGGGAATCGCTTCACGAAAGTGCGTGGCATAGTCCAGGATGACCAATATATATCGATGCCCACGAGCAGATTTAACCAGGGGAACGACCAAGTCCATGGCAATTTTCTCAAACGGCACTTCAATGATGGGCAATGCCACAAGTGGACTTCGAAAGTGAGAAGTGGGTGTGGTTAACTGTCACGTGGGACAGGACATGCAATACTTTAAAATTTCCCGGTGACATCCCAGCTAATAGAACCTCTGCATTTATTTATTTATTTTTCTCACTTATATAGCGCCATTAATTCCACAGCGCTTTACAGACATTATGGGAACTGTCCCCATTGGGGCTCACAATCTACATTCCCTATCAGTATGTCTTTGTAATGTGGGTGGAAACCCACGCAAACATGGGGAGAACATACAAACTCCTTGCAGATGTTGTCCTTGGTGGACAACTGCATCTCTGCAAGGCTGCAGTGCTAACCACTGAGCCACCGTGCTGTCCTGCATGATCCGTTTCTGAGTTTTTCTACCCCCAGATGGCCACCCAAGACATGTGAATGGGCCATATCCAACACCCTTCATCTATAGGGCCCTGGTACCAATAACTGTTCCACAAGCTCCTCCCTCACTTTCGTAACCTGGTACAATAACTCCCCACTCAGCATAAAATAGAAAAATCTCGTGTCAGCCCCTGGCTCCTGTGCAATACCATTTATGATTGTGACATTGTTAAATGCTTCCCTCAGAGTTAGGTCACTATGTTGGGCGGACCCAAAATTTGTCAGTCTCAGGGGATACTACCTCCTCATCCCCCATAAGGACACAGAAAGGAAACCCGTCAGACTCTGGGTGTAGTGATACCTCTTTAGGGCTAATGGGCTAACCGGTTTCATAACTGAGCCACCGAGCCCTGAGCCCTTCCCCCACAGATCCCAAAACAAACAAAAGTCCTGGCCTATAATAATGGGGTGCAATAAATCCTGGATGACTCCGACCTCGTGGGACTCAGTACCGTGGTCTGTTTCAATGTCCATTCAGGCCACGGGGTAGTCTTTAGCATCACCATGAATGCAGAGGATGCTAACCTTCTTCCCTGGGATCAGCTGGAGAGGAAGTGTGGCCCTCACAAGGGTCACCAGACTTTCTGAGTCTAGCAATCCAGTTACTTTCCAACCAACTACCTTTACAAGACAAGCTTGTGGCCTCTCGCTGGGTGGACAGTTCACACTGCAGGCCAGATGCGCATAGTATGAACGGTGGCGTCCTAGGCTGCAGTCCATTTGCTCGGAGGTCAGGGGACAACGGTCGGCTATATGGCCTGGACTGTGGCATTTCCAGGATATAATATTGCCAGCAGGGACCTTTTGGCATTACCTCCCCTGCCCCTTTGATGCCCCACCCCCTTTTGGGCCTCTGCCCCCTGTTGGGATCTCCAGTATTGAGAGGGCTGCCTTCCTAAGGAACCCTCAACTGATATCTCTCGACCAGTCCAATCAGTTCATCAGTGTTCCGGGGATCACCCTGGGCAACCCAAGTCTGTATTGGCCTTGGCAGGGAATGTACAAACCGATCCATCACTACTCACTCTACCATCTGTGCAGGGGCAGAGGACTCCGTCAGCAACTATTTTTGGACCAGGTGCAGTAGGTCAAACATTTCGGAGCGAGGGGGTTTGTCACGGTGACACTCCCAGCGGTGGACCCGCTGCGCCCTGACAGTCATCGTTACCCCAAAGCACCAAAATTTCAGTTTTTAGCTTGCCATATTCCTTGGCGTCTTGCAAGGCCAAGTCATAGTAAGCCTTCTGGGGCTCCCCAGTCAAGTATGGCGCCAGAACCTCTGCCCACTGCTCTGGCAGAAGTTTCTCCCTCTCGGCGACCCTTTCAAACACAGTCAAAAAGACCGCTATATCATCACCCAGGGTCATTTTCTGCAGGGCTCCTCTTACCGCCTTCCGGATGGAGAAATCGTTCACTGACCTTGGAGTCGGAGCTGTCGTGTGAGCAAATCAATTTGCTCCTGCTGTTGACGGTGCTGGTCTTGTTGATGCTGCTGCTGTAACTGTAGCTGCTGCATAAGCTGCTTACTTGTCTCCTGTTGTGCCATTTGTTGTTGCTGCTGCTGCTCCCTGTGTTAGGTTCCTATTGCTATGCGGCTATTGGTGAGGAACCAATATAGGAACGTTAGGGGAGACAGGGTGATATCAGATCAGTCTATGAGGTCTACACTGCCCCTTTCCCTAGTGTCTGGGCTCCCTTCCCCTCTTCCCTTTGTGTTGCACTTAGTTTTTCCCACACCTTGCGTGACAATTAGGCTGCTGACCTGCGCTCATCACTGCTGCCCAGCATTTCCTGTCATTGTTTGATGCTGAACACTGTGATCAGCAGGGGAACACTATAGCTCAGAGCATAGCTCTGGACTATGAAAAAATGGTGCATGACACCCCCC
This sequence comes from Phyllobates terribilis, assembly GCF_046119375.1. Lineage (NCBI taxonomy): Eukaryota > Metazoa > Chordata > Amphibia > Anura > Dendrobatidae > Phyllobates > Phyllobates terribilis. The sequence continues at coordinate 1,044,288,228 of NW_027362761.1, forward strand.
AAAACTGTGGACAGGACAACCCCGGTGGCATGCCCAGTTCACAGCGGAGGCAACCCCACAGTGTAGGAAATGCCGTTGGACACTGACCGCAGTCTCCTGTGGCCTGGGGCTGCCTTATTTGCGGTAAGTGTCGTTCTCAGGCACTTACCCATCAGCAAATAAAAATTACAGCTTCCAACGGTTGCAGAAAAATGTATTAAATCAATACATGATTCAATATATTTTTTTACTGTTTTTTAAAAATAAATGATTATATAATTAAGAATTATTATTGCAAAAATAACAAATCGTGGCACATTACCTTTAAACACACCAGATTTTCTGCACAAAAGGCAGGAGAAAATACACAAGGTTTACGCTCCATGACCTTATAGAGCAACTCTCTGTTTTGGCTAATGAGGGGGGGGATTTTGAGCCATATACCCTTCTCTTTGATGTTCACATAGGATAATCCCTATGAAATGTTTATCTACATTATGAAATTATTTAAAACATGTCCATTTCTGGAATAAAAACACGTATAAATAAAATACTATATTGTATATACATAAAGACACGGCATCAGAAGGTTACAGCTCTTGCATCCATAACAATGACCAACGGTAATATTGAGCCACTACCTGGTAATCTAATGGTAAAATTACATTCAGAAATGTTTTCCTCTTGTGTGCTGTGCATGATGAACAAATCCAGCCCCTCATCTACTGGGATCGAACAATGCCTTTGTTAGTACAAGGAGCAATCTTTCATCTGTATAATGAATGTATAAAATATAATTTCCAGAGACTGAAGTTAATTTAACAAAAAAACCTCGATAAACATATTTTTCGTGCGGCTGCTCTGCAAATTATAAATGCAAATAAACTTTGTTAGTGTTTAACCTTTTCAAGACAAACACCTTATATAATGCCCTGAATGGTGTGTAGATGGCACAGTAATTACAGAGTAACTGATGGAAACTATCAGAAGGAAATAGATCTTTGAATAATATCACCTCATTGTGTTCTAGCTGATAGGGAGTGACGTCTGAGTCATGAAAGTTTGGCATATGAGCTTAGATCATAGGGTGAGTCATTTAACCCTGAACACTCATTTAATGATATGATGATATATCTTTTATTACCTAATGAGGTATTCATTTCTATTCATTTCTATGGCCTGGTATTATTAAATCTATGACATTAGTCATCTATTAGGAAGCAATGTCTGTATAGTGAAATTGCATCTTCTTAACACAAATTTACAGCACAGTGCTCTATCCATGGAGTGCACCTATATTGTCACACTTCTGTCTGCTGAATGTATCGCTGCAAAGGCTTGGATCTGAGACCATGTAAGCTGTTGTACAGTTTGTATGCTGAGGTCAAAAGTGACTGGCACCTTACTGGTGGGAGGGGATCATTTCAATTGCTGGTTATGGCAGCCGTTTGGCTAACAAAGCTCCACAAACCTGTTAAGTCTTTATGAACATTGGGATCTGCTTATTACCATGAGAAGAACACTATTTTGATCCATGTATGCAGGGACGAAAAAGTATTTTGGTCCCCTAGGCAGATGAAGTCAATAGTGCCTCACCCCAAAGTAAAGGAATTTCTCAGATACTAAGGCAACAGGACCCCTAATGCAATTCCCCCCTTCCCCTCCAACGGGTTAGGTAGCAAACTCTAATGACCAATTACACTAAAATCTTTACCTTTTTCACAAAAAAAATCATCAAAAGTAAAAAGAAAAGTGGTGTACTTTAGAGATGTGACTTAACAGGGAGACCAATTTCAAAGTTAGATACAGAATCAATCATTTGTTTGCAGACCACTTGCACAATACAGGGGAAAAAATAGCGATATTTATCCCTGACGTCCTATATTTTAAACGTAGAACCCAAGGATAATTATGGAAACTAATAAAGCGTAACTATAATTCTGTCCATTTGGTTTCAATTAAGGTGTCCAGCATTTGGCAGATACCCTAATGGAAAATAAACAGACCCCCATTATAAATAAAGGGATAAATCTGATGGTTGTTGCGTCCATCATGAAATAAATACAGCTTGCACAAAACTGATGGTGGTTCTGGTGACATTCATGTAGTGATCGTTGTTCTGGTGTGGTTTTCATGTAGTGATGATGATTCTGGTGATATATTTATTGCCAGAACCGTCATCAGTACATGAATATGAAGCCAAAATCATCATCAGTACATAATTAGCACACCAGAGCCATCAATAGTACATGAATATGGCACCAGAAACATCATCAGTAAATAAATGTCACCAGAATCACCATCAGTACATGAATACATCACCAGAACCACCATCAGTACATGAATACTTCACCAGAACCACCATTAGTACATGCATGCATCACTAGATCCATCATAGTGACATGAATACATCAAAATACCCACTATTAGTACTTGACTACGTCACCAGAACCACCATCAGTAAATTATGTCACCAGAACCACAATAAGTACATGAATACATGACCAGAACCAAGAGTACTTGAATACAAGAACCAAGCTTAGTACAACGATCAATTGTAATATCAAGTCAGCCCCATAAAAAATTGTATTGCATAAACCTACAACCCTACAACTCCCAGTATGTCCTTATCAATGGTAAAGAGATACTTGGAGTTGTTATTAACGGCCATCATCAGACTGCAGACCATACAGGAACCACAGTACTGATGAGAATTAGTATCACAAATAAATATTTACATCCAGGTATCTTTATAGATTACACATTCTCAGGAGTTGTCACTTTCTTTTCATCTCAATCTAGTCTAGATGACATGATGACTTTTCACATCCACAGCTGGTCTGCAGATCTCCCTCTTCTCTGTTCTTTTGCAGCACATACCGACACAGTGCCCTTTAAAATAAGAGTGTTATTAAAATGCCCTCTGCATAACAATATCTGTTCATATTATAACCTAAATAAGCCTTCTATGGTATATGACCTCCACACTGTCTATCATTATCAACTATAACCGACACACCATCTGCCCTTTTGAACAATGGCCTATACCATGGCTGTCCTCTCTCTAATTTTCCAGTACACTTTTTAGATCTCCACACTGTACCCCCGACATGCTAGCACCTCTCCATATTGTACCCCCTTTTCACGCTGCCCCTCCTCCATATCCATTATGTGCTCCCTCATCACACTATGCCCTCATATTGCCCACCATGCTGCCCTCTTCAAACTGTAACCACTACTCACACTGTCCATGTACACAATATGATGGTCACCACAGCTGCCCATACGGTATGATATCCACAACAAATCACCAATATATAGTAAGATGTCCACCACAGAACCCTATAATCAGTCTGATGTTCAAAACAGCCCCCATGTTTAATCCCACAGCACCATGATGGCTCCCACAGCACTCCATACAGTATTATAGCCCACAAACAGCACCCCAAAGAGTATGATATTCACCAAAGCTCCTTATCCAGTATGGTCACTACAGACCCTAGTATAATGAACTCCACAGCCCCATATACAGCATGGTCACCACAACTTTCATATACTTTGCTGTCCCCCCTTCACAGTGCCTAATTTCATGGCCCAAACAGCTCCTCATTTCATAACCCACGCCCTGCCTCTAATTGTATGCCCACCTGCACAGCCCCTCATTTCCCCCCCCAGTTTATTTTCCCCATCTACACAGATTCTAAGTTTACTCCCCCATCTGCACAGCCCCTTATTTTATTTCCCCCCTCTGCAGAACCCCTCATTTTATTCCCCCATTTGCACAGCCCCTCAGTTTGTCCCCCATTAGCACAACCTCTCCCCTCATTTTATCCGCCCCTCTGCACAGCGTAAACTTAATTTCCAGATTTAGTAAAATTTAAAAAACCTATATATATTACAACATGGTGTACTCATGTGTTTCAATTCTTAGAGTGACATAGAAAATCGACTGGACACAACACAAACATGCTAAACAAATAAACCATCCCCAAGTGATCTATGTTAAAACACGATGTCTCTGTCTCGTCGCTCCAATTTGAGCACCAATCAGGAGACACACTAAAAATGTTGGAGACAACCTGGCTCTAAAAACAAGTTGTGGTAGAATCCAATCCTATTTGAATGTCTGTATCTCAAATATAACAGACATACGATATCCACTCTAGTATAGGGGGTAAAGATTATGCACTATATTTATATTTGGCTATGGACAGCTTAACGGACTGGATGGTGGAACCACTGTGCCGTGATCCGAGGAGAGCCTGGAGGGGCGTGACTAGTTGTCTCACCAAGTCCGACCTCAGATGCATTGCGGCTGACGATACTGCGATCCGAGGAGAGACAAGGGGGGCGGAACCAGGTGCTCCTCCAGGACTGACCTCAGGTGGATGGTAGCTGACCCCCAAGGGACAGGATGCAGGAACGGCCAGGAATGGTAGACTTGGCAAGCACTGGCTGGCCCAACTGGTACAGAGACTGGCATGACAGACACACAGGCTGACAGGTACTGGCGGACAGAACTGGCATCCTGGTAAGCAGGTGCAGGCAGGCACGGCTGATAGCCGTTCCAGCCTGCCTGCCTATCAGACGTGCCAGCCTGCCTGTCTATCTGATGCACGGGCAGGCGGTCATGGCTGATATACTGACAGACAGGCACGGCTGATATACAGGCAGGAGGGCACGGCTGATATACAAGCAGGCGGGCATAGGCAGGCAGGTATACTGGAATATGAGCGTTGGGACCTGAGAACTAACAAGCGTGTTAGAATCAGACTTATAACACTGCATAGGCCCTCCATGCAGGTGGAGATGCCTTAAAATATTGATTGTCTCCTAGCCATTGGCTGGAGACCCTTTAGGATGGTGCATGCTGCCCCTTTCAGATGGAGGAAGTATGCGCACCCTAAGCACAGTGCATGGGGATCAGCGTGCAGTGTGCCTACCCCAGATGTCAGCAGCCAAGGCAGGAGCAGGGAGTGCGGGACGGGGGCAGCAGCGGTGAGTGAGTCGGTGTCTCTGCCTTGGAAGAGAGGCAGAGATGCTGGCCATACAGACAGCCTGAATCAGCGGCGTACCGCCACGCGACTGCTATGGGACCTGTGAGCCAGGGAGGCCCCATAGTAGTCCAGGGGTGGACATACCGCCGGTGCAGCTACACCGGGGCCTGGAGGGTCAGGGGGGGCCTTGCCGAGTGGCTAATATTGAGGCCAATCTGGCCTGCTTCTCGGAGCCCGAAGCTCCGGGGGCCGATGGCCAAATTGCCCTCATCACAAGCGGCGGGCAGGGAGCCATCCCTGCAGCTCCGCTGCTGACAAGAGCTGGAGGGATCCGTCCTCTGCTTTCTGCCCGGTGCTTCCTCCCTGACACAGACGCGCGCAGCTTGATGACGTCATCATGCATCGCACGCCTGGGTCAGAGAGAAAGTTGCTGGGAACAAGGATGCTGCAAGGGAGCGAGCTGAGAGGTAAGTTGTATTTTTTGTACGGAAAAGCTGGGGAGTGAACAGGAGAATGAGGGGAGGTGGGGGAGAACAATGATGGGGATGGTGGAGATGGGGATGGTGGGGATGGGGAGAGGGATGGTGGGGATGGGGAGAGTAATGATGGGGATGGTGGGGATGGGGAGAGCAATGATGGGGATGGGGAGAGCAATGATGGAATTATATACTTAACAAAAAAGTGTGAAACAACTGAAAATATGTCTTATATTCTAGGCTCTTTAAAGTAGCCACCTTTTGCTTTGATGACTGCTTTGCACACTCTTGGCATTCTCTTGATGAGCTTCAAGAGGTAGTCACCGGAAATGGTCTTCCAACAATCTTGAAGGAGTTCCCAGAGATGCTTAGCACTTGTTGGCCCTTTTGCCTTCACTCTGCGGTCCAGCTCACCCCAAAACATCTCGATTGGGTTCAGGTCTGGTGACTGTGGAGGCCAGGTCATCTGGCGTAGCAGCCCATCACTCTCCCTCTTGGTCAAATAGCCCTTACAAAGCCTGGAGGTGTGTTTGGGGTCATTGTCCTGTTGAAAAATAAATGATGGTCCAACTAAACGCAAACCGGATGGAATAGCATGCCGCTGCAAGATGCTGTGGTAGCCATGCTGGTTCAGTTTGCCTTCAATTTTGAATTAGTCCCCAACAGTGTCACCAGCAAAGCACCCCCACACCATCACACCTCCTCCTCCAAGCTTCACGGTGGGAACCAGGCATGTAGAGTCCATCCGTTCACCTTTTCTGCGTCTCACACTGTGTCGGTGGTTGGAACCAAAGACCTCAAATTTGGACTCATCAGACCAAAGCACAGATTTCCACTGGTCTAATGTCCATTCCTTGTGTTCTTTAGCCCAATCAAGTCTCTCTTCTGCTTGTTGCCTGTCCTTAGCAGTGGTTTCCTAGCAGCTATTTTACCATGAAGGCCTGCTGCACAAAGTCTCCTCTTAACAGTTGTTGAAGAGATGTGTCTGCTGCTAGAACTGTGTGGCATTGACCTGGTCTCTAATCTGAGCTGCTGTTAACCTGCGATTTCTGAGGCTGGTGACTCGGATAAACTTATCCTCAGAAGCAGAGGTGACTCTTGGTCTTTCTTTCCTGGGGCTGTCCTCATGTGAGCCAGTTTCTTTGTAGCGCTTGATGGTTTTTGCAACTGCACTTGGGGACACTTTCAAAGTTTTCCCAATTTTTCACACTGACTGACCTTCATTTCTTAAAGTAATGATGGCCACTCGTTTTTCTTTACTTAGAATTTGTATTATGGCAAGAAAAAAGCTGCTAACAGTCTATTCAGTAGGACTATCAGCTCTGTATCCACCAGACTTCTGCACAACACAACTGATGGTCCCAACCCCATTTATAAGGCAAGTAATCCCACTTATTAAACCTGACAGGGCACACCTGTGAAGTGAAAACCATTTCCGGTGAGTACCTCTTGAAGCTCATCAAGAGAATGCCAAGAGTGTGCAAAGCAGTCATCAAAGCAAAAGGTGGCTACTTTGAAGAACCTAGAATATAAGACATATTTTCAGTTGTTTCACACTTTTTTGTTAAGTATATAATTCCACATGTGTTAATTCATAGTTTTGATGCCTTCAGTGTGAATGTACAATTTTCATAGTCATGAAAATACAGAAAATTTTTTAAATGAGAAGGTGTGTCCAAACTTTTGGTCTGTACTGTATATGCACTGCTCAAAAAAATAAAGGGAACACTTAAACAACAGTATATAACTCCAAGTAAATCAAACTTCTGTGAAATCAAACGGTCCACTTAGGAAGCAACACTGATTGACAATTTCACATGCTGTTGTGCAAATGGAATAGACAATAGATGGAAATTATTGGCAATTATCAAGACACACTCAATAAAGGAGTGGTTCTGCAGGTGGGGACCACAGACCACATCTCAGTACCAATGCTTTCTGGCTGATGTTTTGGTCACTTTTGAATGTTGGTTGTGCTTTCAGACTCGTGGTAGCATGAGACGGACTCTATAACCCACAGAAGTTGCTCAGGTAGTGCAGCTCATCCAGGATGGCACTTCAATGCGAGCTGTGGCAAGAAGGTTTGTTGTGTCTGTCAGCGTAGTGTCCAGAGGCTGGAGGCGCTACCAGGAGACAGGCCAGTACACCAGGAGACGTGGAGGGGGGCGTAGGAGGGCAACAACCCAGCAGCAGGACCGCTACCTCCACCTTTGTGCAAGGAGAAACAGGAGGAGCACTGTCAGAGCCCTGCAAAATGACCTCCAGCAGGCCACAAATGTGCATGTGTCTGCACAAACGGTTAGAAACCGACTCCATGAGGGTGGTATGAGGGCCCGACGTCCACAGATGGGGGTTGTGCTTACAGCCCAACACCATGCAGGACGCTTGGCATTTGCCACAGAACGCCAGGATTGGCAAAGTTGCCACTGGCGCCCTGTGCTCTTCACAGATGAAAGCAGGTTCACACTGAGCACATGTGACAGACGTGACAGAGTCTGGAGACGCCGTGGAGAGCGATCTGCTGCCTGCAACATCCTTCAGCATGACTGGTTTGGCAGTGGGTCAGTAATGGTGCGGGGTGGCATTTCTTTGGAGGGCCACACAGCCCTCCAAGTGCTCGCCAAAGGTAGCCTGACTGCCATTAGGTAAAGAGATGAGATCCTCAAACCCCTTGTGAGACCATATGCTGGTGCGGTTGGCCCTGGGTTCCTCCTAATGCAGGACAATGCCAGACCTCATGTGGCTGGAGTGTGTCAGCAGTTCCTGCAAGATGAAGGCATTGAAGCTATGGACTGGCCCGCCTGTTCCCCAGACCTGAATCCGATTGAGCACATCTGGGACATCATGTCTCGCTCCATCCACCAACATCAGGTTGCACCACAGACTGTCCAGGAGATGCTTTAGTCCAGGTCTGGGAGGAGATCCCACAGGAGACCTTCCGCAACCTCATCAGGAGCATGCCCAGGCGTTGTAGGGAGGTCATACAGGCACGTGGAGGCCACACACAATACTGAGCCTCATTTTGACTTGTTTTAAAGACATTACATCAAAGTTGGATCAGCCTGTAGTGTGTTTTTCCACTTTAATTTTGGGGGTGACTCCAAATCCAGGCCTCAATTGGTTAATAAATTTGATTTCCATTGATGATTTTTGTGTGATTTTGTTGTCAGCTCATTCAACTTTGTACAGAACAAAGTATTCAATGAAAATATTTCATTCATTCAGATCTAGAATGTGTTATTTGAGTGTTCCCTTTATTTTTTTGAGGAGTGTATAAATATAAATAATGATTAGTGTTGAGCGAGCATGCTCGACGCTACTCGGGATGTTCGGCTAGCACCGAGCATTTCCGGGTTACTCGGGCGGAAGCTCGGGTCTCCGTCCTGCACGTTTGGCGCTCTTAACAGAGCCAATGAACATGCAGGGATTGCCAGCCAGTCACTGTAATGCCGCAACCATGTTGTTTGTGGGCATTACAGTGATTGGCTGGCCGCACAGCGTCATCTCGAGTATTTAAAACCGGGCGCCGCCATCTTGGACACGGTCGCTCAGGATCAGACAGTGTAGAGTCAGTGCTGCAGAGCTAGGGAGAGATTTATACTGCAAAATAGTTAGTGTAGGGTCTCTAAAGCCTGCCAAATCAAACAAACAGTCCTTCTCAGGACTAATATCCATCCCAGATATCAGGCAGGCAGGCTGTATAGGAGACGCAGTGGTTATACCAACAAACACTGCATTACAGTCCTGTGTGCTCCTGCTGGTCAAATTGCTAGACTTATCCCCCGGTCTCAGGGGCCAGGAAAAATCCTTCTTTTTTCATCTAAATCCTGTATTTATTTTTTTCCCTCAGTCAGACTGTACAAATACACATCTTATTAACCTTTTGGTATCCCCCCCCCACCCCTCCAAAAAAATTTGAGTGTGTCTGTGACTGTTCAGACACAAATATATCTGTTTAAAATATTCTGGTGTAGGCCAGATAACTAGAAGTTTGGTTTTGCAGTTCCACGGTTCAAATCTCTTTATTATCCAGCTTTTGGCCTTTTTTCCGTAAAAAAAAAAAACAGTAATAGTGTCTCCCTGACTGTTCAGATACAAATATATCTGTTTAAAATATTCTGGTGTAGGCCAAATAATTAGAAGTTTGGTTTTGCAGTTCCACAGTTCAAATCTCAGTATTATTCAGCTTTTGGCCTTTTTTACATAAAAAAAACAACAGTAATAGTGTCTCCCTGACTGTTCAGACACAAATATATCTGTTTAAAAGATTCTGGTGTAGGCCAGAGAAATAGAACTGTGGTTTTGCTCTTCCATGGTTCTAATCTCCTTTTTATTACCCTTCCATTGATAGTGTGAGTGTAAGCTATTTTACTTCATTTACAATGGGCAAGGCGCGTGGCAAGGGACGTGGAACTGGACGTTCTGGTGATGGTGCGTGCAGAGGACGGGGCCGTGGCCAAGGTGAAAATGTGCCACAACTAACAGCCACATCTTCTCGCTCCCACTTCTTGACCGAATTACTAGGGAAGCACACTACAACACCAGTATTGCGAACTGATCAATGTGAACAGTTTATTAATTGGATAGTAGATAATACTTCCAGTTACCTGGGCACCACCACCTCCGGTCTGTCTTCCACACGGTCAAGTTTTAGTAGCCGTGAGTCTCGACTGCATACTCCTCCTCACCCTGATGTTCCTTCCTCCCACCATGCCGAGTGTCGTCAGACAGCAACTGATCCCACAGTTGGACACTCTGAAGAGCTGTTCACTGGTCCATTTCCATATTTGTGCCCCTCGCCTGCTCCGCTTGAAGTGGTGGAAGAGGAGATCCCATGTAGCGGTGCCCAAATATTTGAACAGCCATGGCCAGAGGAAGTCGATGCTGGCAATTTATCACAAGAGGTGGACGATGACGAGACACAATTGCCACGAAGTGAGGAGGAGGAACGTGGTGCACAAGTGGAAGAGGAGAAGGGGGTGGATGATCTAGTAACTGACCCAACGTGGCAGGAGGACACGCAGAGCGAGGCCACCAGCACACAGGGGGAGGGAGGCAGAGTACCCCAACAGGCAGGAAGAAGCAGTGTGGTGGCCGCACACAGAAGGCGGGTAACAGTTCCCCGTAACACCAACACGAGGGACGTTGCCAGTACAACCGGTAGGTCTTCCAGAGTCTGGAATTTTTTTGAAGACTCTGCTGATAACCCCAAAAAGGCCATTTGTACCACCTGCCATGCCAGCATCAGGTCCACGACCAGTGTCAGCGGGTGTCACCACTGCTTCTTCTGCTGTTGTGCGTGTGAGAGAACCCCCTGTTGTGCGTGCAAGGCAATCCCCTGTCCATACTGCATGCAAAGATGCCCCCTCCTCTCAGTCTTCACTTGTTATGGCAGTTTCTCAAGAAACAGCATCAAAGTCCACATCCACGTCCCACCGCAGAATTCAATTGTCCACATCCCAAAGCTTTGAACGAAAACGCAAATTCGCAGCCAACGCCCCACAGGCCACAGTCCTAAATTCGCACATTTCACAACTGCTTGCGTTGGAAATGCTGCCTTTTAGGCTGGTGGAGATGGAATCCTTCCGCAACCTTATGGCGGTGGCCGTCCCTCGGTACTCTGTCCCCAGCCGACACTATTTTGCCCGGTGTGCCATCCCCGCACTACACAAGAACGTGTCCCAAAACATCTGCCGTGCCCTCAACAATGCAGTTACTGGGAGAGTCCACCTGACAACGGACACGTGGACAAGTGCTTGTGGCCAGGGACGGTACATCTCCCTGGCGGCACACTGGGTAATCATAGTGGAAGCCGGGACCCAGTCGGACCTTGGGACGGAACACATCCTCCCCACACCGAGGATTGCGGGCCCTATGTCAGTCAGAGTTGCCCCCACGGTGTACAGCTCCTGAGCATCATCCTCCTCCTCCTTATGTTCAGCCTCCATCTCAGATATCACCACATGAGTTACAAGCTGGAAGCACTGCAGTACTGCCTCAGCCAAGCAGCAACAGGCTGTGCTGAAACTCATAAGCTTAGGTGATAAACCTCACACTGCTTGTGAGTTGTGGACAGCTGTGAAAGAGCAGGCAGATCTGTGGCTGAGACCGCTGAACCTACATCCAGGCATGGTCGTGTGTGACAATGGCTGTAACCTGGTGGCGGCTCTGAGGCACGGCAAGATCACACACGTACCATGCCTGGCTCATGTGCTTAACCTCGTGGTTCAGCGGTCAAAGTACGCCACCTGTCAGCTCATTTTCGGAAGTCGGCTACAGCTTCCGCCGCCCTTGCTGTGTTGCAGCAGCGTTTGCATCTTCCGGAACACTGACTGGTGTGTGATGTCCCCACACATTGGAACTCTACCCTCCACATGTTGCAAAGGATTTGTGAGCAGAAGAGAGCAGTTGTGGAGTACCAACTGCAACAAGGCCGTCGATATTCAGGTCAGACTCCACACATAAGACCTCAGGAGTGGACCTGGATGTCTGACATATGTACCATCCTGACAAACTTTGAGGAGTCCACCAAGATGGTGAGTGGCGATGACGCCATCATTAGTGTCAGCATCCCACTTGTCTGTCTTTTGCAACGCTCTCTGCAGAGAATTAAAGAGGAGGCATTGCAGCCAGAGTATGATGAGATGGATCAAGAAGCCGTAGCGGGCGATTACACACAGCCCAGCCTCATCTCATCCCAACGTGAATTGGGGGACAATGAGGGAGAGGAGGAGGAAGAAAAGGAGCTGGTATCATGCGCTGTAGACGGTAGTACCTGTACAACTGTCATACCGTCGGTTCAGCGTGGGTGGCCTGAGGACAGGGGGAGGGGGAGGAGGAGGAGGAGGAGAGCATGGTCAGTCGTCATCTTGGTGAGGACACGGAAGTCTTGCCCGTTACCAGTCTGGCACGCATGGCTGACTTTATGTTACGCTGCCTTAACCGTGACCCTCGCATTGTCAAAATGTTGGGTGACAGTCATTACTGGTTGGTGACACTTTTAGACCCCCGCTACAAGGAGAACTTTCACTCTCTTATTCCTGAGGTGGAGAGGTCTACAAAAATGGGGCAGCACCAGAAGGCCCTTGCTGCAGAACTGTTAAAAAAAATTCCCATCTGAACACGCTTGCGGCAGAGGTCACAGTTCATTGCCCAACCAAGGCATACAGGCGAGAGAGATGCAACTCCAATCCAGCAGAGGCAGGGGAACACTGTCAACGTTCTGGGACAGTTTTCTGAGACCCGCCCAGCTTACGGGCCCTGAGGCGCGGGGTACTCTCATAAGGAGTGGAAAGTTTCAAAAGATGGTGAGGGAGTACCTTGCCGACCGTACCAGCGTCCTCCGTGATTCCTCTGTGCCTTTTAATTATTGGGTATCCAAGCTGGACACTTGGAATGAACTCGCTCTGTACGCCTTGGAGGTCCTGGCCTGCCCTGCTGCTAGCATGTTATCGGAGCTTGTTTTTAGTGCCACTGGGGGAATTATAACTGATAAGCGCACTCGACTGTCAACTGACAATGCTGACAAGCAGACCCTTATCAAAATGAACAAGGGCTGGATTGGGCCAGACTTCTCATCACCACCAAATGACAGCAGAGTAACAAAGTCAAATCCACTGTGTTATTTCAGGAAGTGTATTCCCATGCACCGCTTCACACCCACACATGGGTATACGCTTCCTCATTTCGGCTGTATGTTGCTCCTCTCCTTATCCTCAGCCTCCACCACCACTATATCACCAGGGTGACTGTGGTCCATGTTGCCAGCATTGCAAGTTCCTCCGTCCTAATTTTTGGCAGCTTTTGCTTGGAAGGCATAGGCAAAGACTATGGGAGACCGACTCCCCAATAATGGGAATAATGTTTTTAATATGCTGTACTGCATGGCTCTTGTTTGCCAGCATTGCAAGTTCCTCCGTCCTAATTTTTGGCAGCTTTTGCTTGGAAGGCATAGGCAAAGACTATGGGAGACCCACTCCCCAATAATGGGAATAATGTTTTTAATATGCTGTACTGCATGGCTCTTGTAAGCGGCATGAAAACCGTTTTGTTAAGCTACTCTGACCTCCACGTCTCTTCCAAGGGGCATTAAAACCGTCTTGTTAAGATATTGCGACCTCCACCAATCTTCCAAGGGGCATTGATATTGTCTTTTTATTCCACTGTGACCTCCACGTCTCTTCCAAGGGGCATTTAAACCATCTTGTTAAGCTACTGTAACCTCCACGTCTCTTCCAAGGGGCATTGATATTGTCTTTTTATTCCACTGCGACCTCCACCACTCTTCCAAGGGGCATTAAAACCGTCTTGTTAAGCTACTGCGACCTCCACCACTCTTCCAAGTGGCATTAAAACCGTCTTGTTAAGCTACTGCGACCTCCACCACTCTTCCAAGGGGCATTGATATTGTCTTTTTATTCCACTGCGACCTCCACCACTCTTCCAAGGGGCATTAAAACGTCTTCTTAAGCTACTGCGACCTCCACCACTCTTCCAAGGGGCATTGATATTGTCTTTTTATTCCACTGCGACCTCCACGTCTCTTCCAAGGGGCATTAAAACCATCTTGTTAAGCTACTGCGACCTCCACCACTCTTCCAAGGGGCATTGATATTGTCTTTTTATTCCACTGTGACCTCCACGTCTCTTCCAAGGGGCATTAAAACAGTCTTGTTAAGCTACTGCGACCTCCACCACTCTTCCAAGGGGCATTAAAACCGTCTTGTTAAGCTACTGCAACCTCCACCACTCTTCCAAGGTGCATTGATATTGTCTTTTTATTCCATTGTGACCTCCACGTCTCTTCCAAGGGGCATTAAAACAGTCTTGTTAAGCTACTGTGACCTCCACGTCTCTTCCAAGGGGCATTAAAACAGTCTTGCTAAGCTACTGCGACCTCCACCACTCTTCCAAGGGGCATTGATATTGTCTTTTCATTCCACTGTGACCTCCACGTCTCTTCCAAGGGGCATTAAAACCGTCTTGTTAAGCTACTGCGACCTCCACCACTCTTCCAAGTGGCATTAAAACCGTCTTGTTAAGCTACTGCGACCTCCACCACTCTTCCAAGGGGCATTGATATTGTCTTTTTATTCCACTGTGACCTCCACGTCTCTTCCAAGGGGCATCAAAACAGTCTTGTTAAGCTACTGCGACCTCCACCACTCTTCTAAGGGGCATTAAAACCGTCTTGTTAAGCTACTGCAACCTCCACCACTCTTCCAAGGGGCATGGATATTGTCTTTTTATTCCACTGCGACCTCCACCACTCTTCCAAGGGGCACTAAAACCGTCTTGTTAAGCTACTGCAACCTCCACCACTCTTCCAAGGGGCATTGATATTGTCTTTTTATTCCACTGTGACCTCCACGTCTCTTCCAAGGGGCATTAAAACAGTCTTGTTAAGCTACTGCAACCTCCACCACTCTTCCAAGGGGCATTAAAACCATCTTGTTAAGCTACTGCAACCTCCACCACGCTTCCAAGTGGCATTAAAACAGTCTTGTTAAGCTACTGCGACCTCCACCACTCTTCCAAGGGGCATTGATATTGTCTTTTTATTCCACTGTGACCTCCACCACTCTTCCAAGGGGCATTGAAACCATCTTATTAAGCTACTGCGACCTCCACCACTCTTCCAAGGGGCATTAAAACAGTCTTGTTAAGCTACTGTGACCTCCACGTCTTTTCCAAGGGGCATTAAAACCATCTTGTTAAGCTACTATGACCTCCACCACTCTTCCAAGCGGCATTGATATTGTCTTTTCATTCCACTGCGACCTCCACCTCTCTTCCAAGGGGCATTGTTATTGTTTTTTTATTCCACTGTGACCTCCACCACTCTTCCAAGGGGCATTAAATCCATCTTGTTAAGCTACTGCGACCTCCACGACTCTTCCAAGGGGCATTAAAACCATCTTGTTAAGCTACTGCGACCTCCACCACTCTTCCAAGGGGCATTGATATTGTCTTTTTATTCCACTGTGATCTCCATGTCTCTTCCAAGTGGCATTAAACCCGTCTTTTTAAGCTACTGCGACCTCCACCATTCTTCCAAGGGGCATTAAAACCATCTTGCTAAGCTACTGCGACCTCCACCACTCTTCCAAGGGGCATTAAAACCATCTTGTTAAGCTACTGCGACCTCCACCACTCTTGCAGGGGGCATTAAAACCGTCTTGTTAAGCTACTGCGACCTCCACCACTCTTCCAAGGGGCATTGATATTGTCTTTTTATTCCACTGCGACCTCCACCACTCTTTCAAGGGGCATTAAAACCGTCTTGTTAAGCTACTGCAACCTCCACCACTCTTCCAAGGGGCATTAAAACAGTCTTGTTAAGCTACTGTGACCTCCACGACTCTTCCAACGGGCATTGCATTTCCTCCTAATTTTAGTTAGCTTTTGCTTTTCAATGCATAGGCGAACACTAAGGGAGACCCACTCCTAAATAATGGGTAGAAGGTTTTCAATATGCTGTAATCCACGTCTGTTTCAAGGGGCATTGCAGTTCTTCATAATTTTTGGAAAGCCTTCCATTCACTGCTTAGGCCAACAGTGTACAGGAGACCCAGTTGCTATATATGGAAAAAACGGTTTAGTTAAGGCCCTCTGACCTCCATGTCACTTCCAAGGGGCATTGGAGTGCCTCAAAATTTTTGGTAGGCATTGCACTCACTGTATGCCCTATAACTGTGTAGCCGAACCACTCCTTTTGGTACAGAAAGATATCCTACAAGACATGTGTGTTTGACTGGCCTGATATTGATGTGAATGGTCCCTGTTCCTCCTGCTCTTTCTCCTTTGCCACCACCTCATCCATCATTCATCACCTGAAGCTTTGTTTTAAGGGGAGTCATAGAACTGGGATAGTAGCAGGAAAACATCCAGAAATCCTCGGAGGAGGTAGGATATGTGCCAAAACGCTGACCACCTCAGGCCTAGCCGCTACTACATACATGCGCTTGCATTCCAAGGAACAGAAAGATAAGGAGATGGATTGTCTCATGATCATGAATAATTTACTCGTTGTGTAGGAGGCCGACCACTGCTGCTGTCTACCTTCTGAACTTTGTGTTGAAGCCTGATTGACCCAGGACCCGCAATCCTCTATGTCTGAAGGACGTGTTGCATCCCAGTGTCCAACTGTGTCCCGGCTTCCACAATATTAACCCAGTGTGAAGGCTTCAGTGAGATGGACCATCCCTGGCCACATTCACTTGTCCATGTGTTTGTGGTTAGGCTGTCCTTCAAATAGGGGCGGCTGGGGACCATTTATGGACACCCGGCCGCCCCCTGGCGGCTGGGGACCAAGCGTGGACACCCGGCCGCCGGGCGGCTGGGGACTAAGTATGGATACCAGGCCGCAGACGCAGCCATGACATGGTGGCCAGATTCCGCCTTCACATGCCTAAAAGGCTCAATTTCAAGTGCAAGCAAGTTAGCAGTATTGTATTGCAGCCTGTGGGTGGGTGGGTTGCAGGCTGCACACTTACGCTTACATTCCAAGAAAACAAAGCAGATGCTAACTTCTATCATCATCATCATGCTCCTCACCTTGGCACTCTCAACTCTCCTGATGGAGAAGCCAGGGCCCACCGGAGGAGTCGGGTTGTCTGGTGGGCTCGGCCAATGCTGCCCTAAAGCAGGCTAGGCTAAGAAAAGTGTGGGGAAGGTTACCGGGACAAATAGGGGCAGCTGGGGACCAAGTATGGACACCCGGCCGCCCCCTGGTGGCTGGGGACCGAGTGTGGACACCCGGCCGCGGGGCGCCTGGGGACCGAGTATGGACACCCGACCGCCGGGCGGCTGGGGACTGAGTATGGATACCAGGCCACCGACGCAGCCATGACATGGTGGCCTGCGTCTGCCTCCACAAGCTTAAAAGGCCTCATTTCAAGTGCAAGCAAGCTAGCAGTATGGTATTGCAGCCTGGGGGTGGGTGGGTGGCAGGCTGCACACTTACGCTTGCATTCCAAGAAAACAAAGCAGATGCTAACTTCTATCATCATCATCATCATGCTCCTCACCTTGGCACTCTCAACTCCCCTGATGGAGAAGACAGGGCCCACCGGAGGAATCTGGTTGTCTGGTGGGCTCGGCCAATGCTGCCCTAAAGCAGGCCAGGCTAAGAAAAGTGTGGGGAAGGTTACCGGGACAAATAGGGGCGGCTGGGGACCGAGTATGGACACCTGGACGCCCCCTGGCGGCTGGGGACCAAGTGTGGACACCCGGCCGCCTGGGGACTGAGTATGGATACTAGGCCGCCGACGCAGCCATGACGTGGTGGCCAGATTCCGCATCCACATGCCTAAAAGGCCCAATTTCAAATGCAAGCAAGCAGTATGGTATTGCAGCCTGGGGGTGGGTGGGTGGCAGGCTGCATACTTGAGCTTGCATTGCAAGGAATGGGGGAGGTACAATTGAACAGTGCCCTGGGACAAGGACTTTCACGGGGATAGTTGCAAGTCTGCATCTTCAGATGCGGCAAGGATCACTTCTCATGGGCACACTTTTAGGCAGTGACCTGGGTGTCAGAGATGCTTCCAGGGGTCTTCCCCATGCTGTTCCCATGTCTTTTCAGCACTGTATGCATTTGTCACACAGCACATGGCCAGATAAGGTTGTAAAATGTTAAAATGACAATTCCCGGCGAATGCATTTGTCACGGTTGAAAGCAATACAAGAGTGCAAAAACGCATAAAAAATGCTACTTGTGAACATAGCCCAAGGTGTGGAGGAGTATTTTTGTTTATTTATTTTACCTTATACACAAGTCTTTACCCTGGAAAGGATGTTCCTTAACATATTTCACAGGAAAGCAGTTTCAGTTTCATTTTTGAACGTTTTATTGTGAGCCCTTAAAAGTGGCTTAATACCTCTGACCAGGTTGTTGACAGCAGTGACCTGGGGGTCAGAAATGCTTCCTGGGGCGATCCCCATGCTGTCCCCATGTAATTTGAGCACTGTCACTATCATTTTGGGCACTTTTTTAGGCTTTCTACAGACTGCCGGGGGTGCCGCCGCAAAAATGCTCGGGTCTCCCATAGACTAACATTGGGCTCGTTGCTCGGGTCGAGCACCCGAGTATCACGGTGAGCTCGGCCCGAGCTTCGAGCACCCGAGCATTTTAGTGCTCGCTCAACACTAATAATGATATATTAATGATCTCCAGGCAGCTGGGACCACAGTCGCCAAGAAAAACATTGGTAACACATTACGCCTTAAAGGTTTAAAATTCCACAGTGCCAGCAAGGTCCCCCTGCTCAAGAAGGCACATGTGCAGGCCCGCCTGAAGTTTGCCAATGAACACCTGGATGATTCTGTGAGTTATTGGGAGAAGGTACTGTGGTCAGATGAGACAAAAATTGAGCTCTTTGGCATTAACTCAACTCGCCATGTTTGGAGGAAGAAGAAGGATGAGTACAACCCTAAGAACATCGTCCCAACCGTGAAGCATGGTGGGGGAAACATTATACTTTGGGGGTGCTTTTCGGCAAAGGGGACAAGGCGACTGCACCGTACTGAAGGGAAGATGGATGGTGTCAAGTATTGCGAGATTTTGGCCAACAACCTCCTTCCCCTCAGTAAGAGCATTGAAGATGGGTTGTGGCTGGGTCTTCCAGCAAGACAATGACCCAAAACATACAGCCAAGGCAACAAAGGAGTGGCTCAGAAAGAAACACAGTAAGGTCATGGAGTGGCCTAGCCAGTCTCCAGACTTTAATCCCATAGAAAACTTATGGATGGAGTTGAAGCTCCGAGTTGCCAAGCGACAGCCTCAAAATGTGAATGATTTATAGATGATCTGCAAAGAGGAGTGGACCAGAATTCCTCCCGATATGTGCGCAAACCTCATCATCAACTACAAAAAAGTCTGAAGGCCCTGTCACACTAAGCGAGATCGTTAGCAAGGTCGCTGCTGAGTCACAAGTTTTGTGACGCAACAGCGACCTCAGTAGCGATCTCGCTACGTTTGACACTTAGCAGCGACCAGGCCCCTGCTGTGAGATCGCAGGTCGTGACGGAATGGTCTGGACATTTCTTTGATCGTTGAGGCCCCGCTGGGTAGCATGCATCGGTGTATTTGACACCTTACCAACAACCTTGTTGACGACTCAGACACAGAAACATATAGGCGTGCATCGTTATACAGATCGTTACGGGTCGCCGCATCGTTGCTGCGTCGTTGGGAAGATATGACTGTTTGACATCTCACCGGTGACCACATAGCGACGCAGCAACGATCCTTGACAGGTCGTATCATTGTCGGAATCGCTGTAGCATCACTTAGTGTGACGGGGCCTTGACTCCTATGCTTGCCAACAAGGGTTTTGCCACCAAGTATTAACTGTTTGCCAGAGGGATCAAATACTTATTTCTCACTGCAAAATGCAAACAAATTTTATCTAATTTATACAATGTGATTTTCTTGATTTATTTGGGGGGGGTAGTCTCTCTCTCAATGTTAAAATTAACCTGCCCTCAAAATTATAGACTGCTCATGTCTTTGTCAGTGGGCAAACTTACAAAAACAGCAAGGGATCAAGTACCTATTTCCCCCACTGTAGATATATATATATACATACACTTATACACTCACAGTGTGTATATATATATATATATATATATATATATATTATGCGCACACACACACACACAGTACAGACCAAAAGTTTGGACACACCTTCTCATTTAAAGATTTTTCTGTATTTTCATGACTATGAAAATTGTACATTCACACTGAAGGCATCAAAACTATGAATTAACACATGTGGAATTACAGTTATATGAAAAAGTTTGGGCACCCTTATTAATCTTAAGCTTAATGTTTTATAAAAATTGGTGTTTTTGCAACAGCTATTTCAGTTTGATATATGTAATAACTGTTGGACACAGTAATGTTTCTGCCTTGAAATGAGGTTTATTGTACTAACAGAAAATGTGCAATCTGCATTCAAACAAAATTTGACAGGTGCATAAGTATGGGCACCCTTATCATTTTCTTGTTTTAAATACTCCTACCTACTTTTTACTGACTTACTAAAGCACTTTTTTTGGCTTTGTAACCTCATTGAGCTTTGAACTTCATAGCCAGGTGTATGCAATCATGAGAAAAGCTACTTAAAGTGGCCACTTGCAAGTTGTTCTCCTGTTTGAATCTCCTCTGAAGAGTGGCATCATGGGCTCCTCAAAACAACTGTCAAATGATCTGAAAACAAAGATTATTCAACATAGTGGTTCAGGGGAAGGATGCAAAAAGCTGTCTCAGAGATTTAACCTGTCAGTTTCCACTGTGAGGAACATAGTAAGGAAATGGAAGAACACAGGGACAGTTCTTGTTAAGGCCAGAAGTGGCAGGCCAAGAAAAACATCAGAAAGGCAGAGAAGAAGAATGGTGAGATCAGTCAAGGACAATCCTCAGACCACCTCCAGAGAGCTGCAGCATCAACTTGCTGCAGATGGTGTCACTGTGCATCGGTCAACTATACAACGCACTTTGCACAAGGAGAAGCTGTATGGGAGAGTGATGCGAAAGAAGCCGTTTCTGCAAGCACGCCACAAACAGAGTCGGCTGAGGTATGCAAAAGCACATTTGGAGAAGCCAATTTCTTTTTGGAAAAAGGTCCTGTGGACTGATGAAACCAATATTGAGTTGTTTGGTCATACAAAAAGGCGTTATGCATGGCGGCAAAAAAACACAGCATTCCAAGAAAAACACTTGCTACCCACAGTAAAATTTGGTGGAGGTTCCATCATGCTTTGGGGCTGTGTGGCCAATGCCGGCACCGGGAATCTTGTTAAAGTTGAGGGACGCATGGATTCTACTCAGTATCAGCAGATTCTTGACAATAATGTTCAAGAATCAGTGATAAAGTTGAAGTTACGCAGGGGATGGATCTTTCAGCAAGACAATGATCCAAAACACCGCTCCAAATCTACTCAGGCATTCATGCAGAGGAACAATTACAATGTTCCGGAATGGCCATCCCAGTCCCCAGACCTGAATATCATTGAACATCTGTGGGATCATTTGAAGAGGGCTGTCCATGCTCGGCGACCATCAAACTTAACTGAACTGGAATTGTTTTGTAAAGAGGAATGGTCAAAAATACCTTCATCCAGAATCCAGGAACTCATTAAAAGCTACAGGAAGCGACTAGAGGCTGTTATTTTTGCAAAAGGAGGATCTACTAAATATTAATGTCACTTTTCTGTTGAGGTGCCCATACTTATGCACCTGTCAAATTTTGTTTGAATGCAGATTGCACATTTTCTGTTAGTACAATAAACCTCATTTCAAGGCAGAAACATTACTGTGTCCACCAGTTATTACATATATCAAACTGAAATAGCTGTTGCAAAAACACCAATTTTATTAAAACATTAAGCTTAAGATTAATAGGGGTGCCCAAACTTTTTCATATAACTGTATATGCTTAACAAAAATGTGTGAAACAACTGAAAATATGTCTTATATTTTAGGTTCTTCAAAGTAGCCACCTTTTGCTTTGATGACTGCTTTGCACACTCTTGGCATTCTCTTGATGAGCTTCAAGAGGTAGTCACCAGAAATGGTCTTCCAACAATCTTGAAGGAGTTCCCAGAGATGCTTAGCACTTGTTGGCCCTTTTGCCTTCACTCTGCGGTCCAGCTCACCCCAAACCATCTCGATTGGGTTCAGGTCTGGTGACTGTGGATGCCAGGTCATCTGGCGTAGCACCCCATCACTCTCATTCTTGGTCAAATAGCCCTTACACAGCCTGGACCTTGAAATGCTTCTCATTGAGCCACTCCTTAGTTGCCTTGGCTGTGTGTTTCGGGTCATTGTCATGCTGGAAGACCCATCTTCAATGCTCTTATTGATTGTTGGCCAAAATCTCGCGATACATGACTCGATCCATCCTCCCTACAATCCTGTCCCCTTTGCAGAATAGCATCCCCAAAGTATGATGTTTTCCCCACCATGTTCCACGGTTGGGACTGTGTTCTTGGGGTTGTGCTCATTCTTCTTCTTCCTCCAAACATGGTGAGTGGAGTTGATACCAAAAAGTTCTATTTCGGTGTTATCGGACCACATGACATTCTCCCATGCCTCCTCTATATCATCCAGATAGTCATTGGCGAACTTCAAATGGGCCTTGCATGAGCAGGGGGACCGTGTGTGCCCTGCAGGATTTTAATCAATGACGGTGTAGTGTTTTACTAATGGTAATGTTTGAGACTTTGGTTTCAGCTCTATTCAGGTCATTGACCAGGTCCTCCCATGTAGTTCTGGGCTGCTTCCTGACCTTTCCTGACCGAGGAAGATTGACAGTCATCTTGTGTTTCTTCCATTTTCTAATAAATGCACCAACTGTTGTTGCCTTCTCACCAAGCTGCTAAACTATTGTCCTGTAGCCCATCCCAGCCTTGTGCAGGTCTACAATTTTGTCCCTGGTGTCCTTAGACAGCTCTTTGGTCTTGGCCATGGTGGAGAGGTTGGAGTGTGATTGATTGTCTGGACAGGTGTCTTTTATACAGGTAATGAGTTCAAACAGGTTTAATTAATACAGGTAATGAGTGCAGAGTAGGAGGGCTTCTTAAAGAAAAACTAACATATCTGTGAGAGCCAGAATTCTTGCTTGTTGGTAGGTGATCAAATACTTATTGCCTGCAATAAAATGCAATTTCATTATTTAAAAATCATACAATATGATTTTCTGTTTTTTTTTATTTTTAGATTCTGTATCTCACAATTGAAGTGTACCTACAATAAAAATCACAGACCTCTTCATTCTTTGTAGGTGGAAAAATTTGCAAAATCGGCAGTGTATCAAATACTTATTTTACCCACTGTATATATATTGTAACAATGCTACTCGCTTGGATGCGATCTGAGGTATCACAGGAACAGTTTTTATTTAAAGTCCGGCTGGTTTATTTCAGTCCTCATAAACCACGTCACAGGAAACTGAAATAGAGCCTTGGTCCGGCACAAAGTAAAACAACAAATAAACCAACAAGTCCAAACAATAGTGCTGGTTAGTTCATCTGGCTTAAGGCCCCGTCACACTTAGCGACGCTGCAACGATCCCGACAACGATACGACCTGTCAGGGATTGTTGCTGCGCCGCTATGTGGTCGCTGGTGAGCTGTCAAACAGGCAGGCTCACCAACGATCAGGGGAGCAGCGACATCGTGGAAATAATCTTTCCACAATGTCCTGCTCCTGGTTACCAGCCTGCTGAAGCAGGAGCAGGCTGGTAACCATGATAAACATCGGGTTACTAGGGGCACAAGCGCACCTAGTAACAGGTTGTTTATCATGGTTACCACTCTGGTACAGTGAGCGGGAGGTTACCGCTCACTTTAGCAGGCTCGTAACCATGATAAACAACGGGTTACTAGGTGCGCGTGTCCCCCTAGTAACCCAATGTTTATCATAGTTACCAGCCTGATCGCTGCTCCCGCTGGTCACACACAGCGATGTGTGCTAACCAGCGGGAGGGCAGCGACCAAAATATTGTCCAGGACACTTTGCAGCGATCAGCGACCTCACAGCAGGGGCCTGATCGCTGCAAAGTGTCACACATAGCAACATCGCTGGTGAGGTTGCTGTTGCGTCACCAAAACCGTGACACAGCAGCGATCTCGCTATGTGAGACGGGGGCTTAAGAGTCCAGCTTCTTAGTCCTTTTGCACAAGCACTTTGTTCAGGAGATCTGCACACCTCCATACACACAGACATGTGTGAGACAAACAGGTCTCAATTTACAAAGTAAACCACACCCAGAGGTGGAAATATGGCGAGCAGCCATCTCTCTCAACTCTTCAGCTGCTCGTAATCAAACTGTCATGTCCGATTAACCCCTTATGTTCTATATGTGCTATAGCATTCCTCCAGGTTTATCTCCCATCCACTAAGTGTCCTACAGTCACCTTACATACCTCACCCCTCTGCCTACAGCCATGGGCTTGGCACCTTCTACCACTAGTCATGGTATTTTTAAGAGGACTGAGATATTACTATGTAACTCTTGGCTCTATGTTCCACATGGAAGCAGAAATCTTGCATTCTTTTTCTACGCTGGAATAATTTCTCACAAGCTGACAGTTTCCTACTCGGGTAGAGAACAGGATATGTCTTTCTGAGGCATCTGTTCAGAGTACAAATTCCTTCTTAAAGTCGGGGGTGAGAGGATGATGGGAGTTGTACTTCACGCAAGACTACGATGTAAGACACAGATGAAGTTATTCTTCCCTTATCTGGACATTTGGACTGACGCCCAGAAACTAGATTGTAACTTGTTTTAGCTGTCTCAGCAACCTTCTACTAATTATCACTTTTTGTTTATGAAACTTTCTTATCAACATTCCACTGTTATGAATCATCATTTCGCTGCCTGTGAAACAAAGGCATTTTACTGCGCATGTCTGACAAAAAAAAAAAAAGATTATTATTATAAATAAAGGGACTGCACCTATAGAGGCAGACGCGCTCAGGGGCTTCCCAGTACTTGATTATACACTACGTGTCTGTGTATTTCTTGTTACGGGGATACCCCGACTCCAACAAGGACCCTCCATGGCTGAATGATCCTAACAATTCCTGGCGCCCGAAACAGGGACCCGAGGTCTGCGTATTCCTTCAAGTTCATCGACCGGCACGAGTAACCGCTGAGATTGGGACATCGGAACAGCAGATGACAAACCTGGCCAGGTAAGAGACACTGTTAGTTCTCTTACATCTGCTCTGCGATAGTCCGTAAATTTCATGCATATCTTGTGTTGGGATTGAGGAACTAGTAGAGAAGGATACCTATAGCTCGGGTCATTCATGTATATACTGTAGGATCTGCCGAAGGAGAGGTCAGAGAAGGTTATGAAACGGATGGTATGAAAGAGATGTGGATGTCGGGAATAGCCTCATAAGCCGCACTAAGGTAGATGACATAAGTATTACGGAGATTGCCTAACTGAGTCATAAGGTTGTGTCCTTTCGGGGAAACCTTCGCTCACGCTTAACTCCCGAACCTTTGTCCTCCTTTTTGACGGATAAGAGATTGACAGAATGAGCCCATGGAAGTAATGATAATACTCCAGGGACACGATATATAATGGAGACTGTATGGTTCATTTTATGTATTGTTGGTCTTGCCCTTGTTGCCATATATATGTGTGTTAGAATTACTCTACACTTCAGACAAAACGGTCCAGAGAAACCGTTTCAGATACTGGCTCCTTAGGACAGAATAGGTAACGAGGAAAGGTAGAATATAGAATATATTTTATCTAACCCAAAAAGCCTCCTAAGGTAAGAATAGTCAGGAAAAATGGGCAACAAACAGACTAAGACCACAAATGATGAACAAGATGTCTGTACAATCGTGAAAGAAAGGTGTGGTGTAGAAGCAACTAAGAATTTAGGGAAAGTTTGCAAAACTTTTCAGGTAGCAAGGCATGACAGGTTTAACAGGAAACTATGGGAGGACATTCGGGCTAGAAAAGCAGGAGTGGTAAGAGACAAAGGATGGTAGAGTCCAAATTTTGGTGCCTGATGACCAAGAGTCTCTAGAAAACATTGTAAAAGTCCAAGCCTTAGAGGATGAGAAAGATCCTGCCCCTACCCAAATTATTTTAGATCTTTCTGAGGTACCAGAAAAATTATGGGCACAACATGACACCGATGTAGGACTAATGCCAATAGCTCCAGTAAAAGTCACTCCTGTTCCAGGTGTGACACTACCCCAATTGAGACAGTATCCTATTAGTGCCCAACAAGAACACGCCATAGGAGAACAGATAAAAGATTATCTAAAAACTGGAGTACTGATAGAAGTAAAGTCACCAGCCAATACACCGTTGTACCCCGTAAAAAAGAAATCTACTGAGGGGTCAGCTGCTAGATACCGGATGGTACATGATTTAAGAGAGATAAATAAAATTTTGGAACCTATTACTCCTGTTGTGCCAAATCCACACACGTTGCTATCACAGATCCCAGCAACAGCACGAGTATTTTCTGTCATAGACTTATCAAATGCATTTTTTTCAGTACCATTACACCCAGACTGTTACAAACTGTTTGCATTTACATTTAAGAATAGACAATTAGCATGGACAAGATTACCACAGGGTATGATACATTCACCTACCTTGTACTCAGAAGCTATGAGATCAGTTCTTCAAAATTTCAAACCTACGGATGAGGTTGTAATTCTTCAATATGTTGATGACCTATTGTTATGTGCCCCTGCTCAAGAGTCCGCAAACAGCAACACAATAAGATTGTTAATATTTCTAGTAGACATGGGCTGTAAAGTTAACAAGAAAAAAGTACAACTTTGTATGACTACGGTAGTATTTCTAGGACACTGCATTTCACAAGGTATTCGGCACCTCACCGCCGACAGACTAAAAATCATTAGAGATCTTGTTCCTCCCAAGAACTACAAAACATTAAGAGCATTTTTGGGAATAGTATCACACTGCAGACAATGGGTTATACATGCTAGTCAGCTTATGCAACCTCTATATGATTGTTTAAAAATCGAGCCTTTTCAGTTAACTGAATCAGCACTCATAGCCTTTCAAGACCTCAAGAAAGGTCTCATGTCAGCCCCGGCCTTGGGAATCCCAGACTACGCCAAACCATTCCAATTAATGGCTGCGGAAATGTCTAATCATGCTACAGGAGTACTAACACAGAAACATGAAAATAAACAAAGACCTGTCGCATACTATTCTGCTCAATTAGATAATGTTACCAAAGCTGCACCATCATGTGTCAGAGTAGTAGCAGCTGTCTCTCTTTTGGTAGAAAAAGCCTCAGAAATAGTACTAGACCATGCCCTAATAGTACAAACTACACATGATGTACATGGCATACTGAATCAGGTATTGCCAAAACACATTTCAATGGCTAGACATCTTGGATTACAATGCTCCTTACTAATGCCACCAAACCTCACTTTTCGCCGCATATTGTCTCTAAATTTAGCCACTCTGTTACCACTAGAGACAAAGGGGGGAGTGGAAGGAGGTCAGGAAGACGAAGATGAAAATTTTTTACAATACCACGAACAAGACAATATAATACATGATTGCTTACAGTGTATAGAACAAGAAACACAAGGGCTACCTAATGTACAGGACACCCCTCTTGACAATCCAGACCTACATATGTATATAGATGGTAGTAGGTATGCAGATGAAACTGGTAACTTTCACACAGGTTATGCCATTGTATCAGATCATGATGTTATTGAAGCTGAGCCAATGCAGGCCAGCTGTTCAGCCCAGGAAGCTGAACTATTAGCTCTAATACGAGCATTACAGTTAGCAAAAGAAAAAACCGCTAATATTTTTACTGATATGCATATGGTATTGTACATGATTTTGGATGTATATGGAGAGCTAGAGGTTACATGACAGCTTCAGGTCAACCAGTAAAACATGGACAAATGATTAGACAAATCCTAGAATCAGCTGCCTCAACCAAACAAGTAGCAGTAATAAAAGTACCTGCACATGTAAGACTCGACACCGAGATAGCTAGGGGTAATGACCGAGCCGACAAGGCTGCTAAGCGAGCTGCAGTAAAACCTCTGACAACTGACCACACTATTAGTGCAGTATCAGAATTTGACTTAATTACACGGCTCAAAGAAGCCCACCAGCAGGTGAGTAGAGAAGAAAAAGAAGAGTGGCAGAAACAGGGGGCAGAAGAAAAAGAAGGACTATGGAGAAAAGGAGATGAGCTTTGTCTCCCCCGAGCGTGGTACCCTGTTGTGGTCAGTGAAGCCCACGGACCTACACATGTGTCTGCAAACGGTATGATACAGAGGGTCAGACAGAAGTGGTTAGCCCCAGGGTTCGGCCAGGTAGCTCGAGCAAAATGTGGTTCTTGTGAAATCTGTTTAGCCCACAATCCAGGACAGACTGTTAAGACCCCCCAGAAGCACCATGTAAGACCACTATATCCGTTCCAGAGACTTCAGATCGATTACATCCAGATGCCTAAGCATGGACACTATGAGTATGTACTGGTATGTGTGGACATGTTTTCGGGGTGGCCAGAGGCTTATCCAGTTCATACAGCCACGGCTAAAGTCACTGCAGTAAAAATAGCACATGAACTGGTACCCCGTTATGGTATCCCAGAAGTGATCGAGTCAGATAGAGGTACACATTTTACTGGAGAGATTTTTCAGAATGTAATGAAAATGTTGTGTATAAAAAGTGAACTACACACCCCTTACCACCCACAGAGTTCTGGTAAGGTTGAGAGAATGAATGGAACACTTAAGTTAAAAATACAGAAAGCCATGGCAGAAACACAGAAACCATGGACTGAGTGTCTCCCAATAGCATTGTATTCAGTCAGAAACACCCCCCAGGGAAAGAGCAAACTCACCCCCCATGAAATATTGTTTGGTAGAGTTGCCAATACAGGATTGTATTTCCCACAGACTTTAATGTTAGAAACTGAAAGCTTAACTGCTTATGTACAAAATTTATGTAAGCATGTGTCTAAAATACACTCTTTAGTGTTCTCTTCCATTCCAGATCCTGATTCCATTGAGGGAACGCACAAGCTGCAACCAGGAGACGAAGTTTACGTAAAAAGACATAACAGAAGAACGCTAGAACCCAGATTTGAGGGTCCATATCAGGTGTTATTGACAACTCCAACTGCAGTAAAATTGGAAGTGTTTACATGGACTAATTGCTCAGACAAATTAGCAAATAACCAAACCGTTAATTCTAGATTATGGAACACCACTGTTGCCATCCCAGTTGTGGGGTGGGTGGGATTTCCCTGGTGGCAAGGTAATATGACCGGAAAAATAAACAACTTACAATATTTAGCGTTTAAAGGAGGTGTATGGGTTCCTAGAAATAAGACGGGACTAACAGACTTAGGGTTAATTCCTACAGAAAATATACAACTCAGTTTTAGTAGCACAGTATCTTCTTCTCAACCTTTTAAACCTGATATAGTAGAAAAATACATACACAATAATGGTTGGAAATATTCACAATTATTCCCCGATGGAAACAATGATACATGTTCAAAGATACCAGGTAATATATTATGTAATGAGTCAAGTGCATATGACCCAGGTACACCGACTTGTGAAAATCCAGATGCAGGATACTGTAGTCCATTAGGTCAAAAACCCCCTTGGTGTATACTTCAGAATGTATCTAAATTTTTAGATTTGGTACATAGGTTGGTGCTCCAACACTCTGCAATATGGGATCTGCCTGAAGGAACCTTCTGGATTTGTGGAAATGGAGCATATAAATGGCTCCCAGTAGGAATAAAAGGTACATGTACTCTAGGACGCTTAACACCGGCCACATTTATAGTTCAGAATCAGCAGGTAGATATGCAAGCAGTACCTAAACACACACTATACAAAAGAGCAGCCGACAACTCGCCTAGACCTTCAGGTAGGCCACATGTGGTCCAAATGGGAATTCCTAATAAAATATTCAGCACTTTCTTTGTGTATCCAATGTTGATGCAGATGTGGGATAAATTAGTTCAGGCCACCGACTATCTAGATGATCAGATATGGGATATTATGGATATACTTAATACTAGTATAGCTGTACAAAATCAACTTATAATTGTTACTAATCAACATACTGTAGTGTTAGACTACCTAACTGCGGCCCAGGGAGGAATGTGTCAAATTATTGGTCCAACCTGTTGTCATTACATAGATCCAAACAGTACAATGAGTATGAGGTTCAAGCTGGCAGATATACAACGATTACGGGATGAATATGACAGACACAATGACCAAAATAAAGATAGCTGGTGGTCAGACACCTTCTCCTTTCTCAACCCAAAGAACTGGTTTAAGGGTATTGGAGGTTGGGTGGCTGGAATTCTGCAAGGTATATTACAGATTGTGCTAATTATAGTAGTCATATATGTAGTGTTTAAAATAGGATTAAAAATTATTTTAATATGCATAAATAAGCTTTGTAATATGGACTCAAGAATATGAAAGAAAAGAACTCCCGGACCAGGTCTTCTACCAAAAGTCCATAAGGAAGAATCAAAGGGGGGACTGAGAGGATGATGGGAGTTGTACTTCACGCAAGACTACGATGTAAGACACAGATGAAGTTATTCTTCCCTTATCTGGACATTTGGACTGACGCCCAGAAACTAGATTGTAACTTGTTTTAGCTGTCTCAGCAACCTTCTACTAATTATCACTTTTTGTTTATGAAACTTTCTTATCAACATTCCACTGTTATGAATCATCATTTCGCTGCCTGTGAAACAAAGGCATTTTACTGCGCATGTCTGACAAAAAAAAAAAAAGATTATTATTATAAATAAAGGGACTGCACCTATAGAGGCAGACGCGCTCAGGGGCTTCCCAGTACTTGATTATACACTACGTGTCTGTGTATTTCTTGTTACGGGGATACCCCGACTCCAACAAGGACCCTCCATGGCTGAATGATCCTAACAGGGGCAATCAGGACCGGCTGTTTACACAGAGCTACTTTCAGTTCTTGAAAGGCCATCTCCGCTTCGGACGTCCATTTGGCCATGACTGATTTTGTCCCCTTAAGGAGGTCAGTCAGGAGTGCAGCAATCATGGCACAGTTCAGAATGAACCCCCTATAGTACCCCACGATTCCCAGAAAGGCCCTAACATGCTTTTGTGAGAGCGATTTTGGCCAGTTCTGGATTGCGTCGACTTTATTCATCTGGGATTTAATTTTGCCTCTACCAACTACACATCCAAGGTATTTGGCCTCCTCTTTCCCCATAGCACATTTATTTGGATTTATAGAGAACCCAGTCTTCCTGAGAGCATCAAACACCATCTGGACCTTTCCCAAATGACTTACTCAATCCGGGCTGAAGATTATGTCATCTTCCTGATATGTCGCATTGGAATTCTTATGAGGTGCGAGGATGGCCCTCTGGAAGGTGGATGGAGCTTTCTGCAGTCCGAACGGCATCCCGACATACTGGAAGCAACAGTTGGGTGTAGAGAAAGCAGTCTGCCCCTTGGCTACTTGTGACATGGGGGCTTTGCCAATATCCCTTTGTTAGATTCAAGGTGGTTATGCTCCCTGCTGGCCCAAGTCTGTCGATCAACTCATCGACAAGCAGCAATGGATATGCAGCGAACTGGGAGACTTCGTTCAGCATAAGCTTTACTTCCTTGGAGATCAGTTCTCGGCCGGCCTCTGGAATTTGGTAAGGCTTCAAATTCACCCTCACATGAGGTTCCGTCAGAGCCTTGTGTTCTATGACATCTGTACACCCCGGCAAATCTGAGAATAGGTCCCGGTTCTTCTGCAGCAATTCCCAACATTGCTGTTTTTGGGCCTTCAACAGTGTATTGGCTATTGTGACATCTTCAATGTCCCCTTCTGACTTAACCAGCAAACATGGAGTTTCAACGGGGTCTCTTGCCCTGCCTTGAGGGGTAGCAGCATGAGGGAATTTCGGAAGTGAGAGGCGGGAGTGGTTAACTGGCAAGTGGGTTTACTCCAGGTTTATCTCCCATCCACTAGGTGTCCTACAGCCACCTTACAATATTTGTGTGTACACACACACAGAATAGAAGCATATACTGACAATTACACTCAGGATACACTACACAGCTCAACATCCTACACTATTTATGTGGCCTATACCAATATGTTGACTATATTGTAGTATGTAAAGGGTAGTAAATGGGACACTCACAACTCAGCCAAGCCTGTCTCAACAATCCGTTACCAGCAGTTTCACGTGGAGATCATGCTTGCTATGGGCCTTTACTTACAAGTGGACTTCTTTCTGTAGTGAGCACCTCCTGAGATATGTTGTCGCTATGAAGTGCATGATGTCGAAAATAGCTACCGCCTTTGTGTGAACGGTGAGCAGTGCTAGATACATTTTATAGTTGCATTGGATATACTATAGTACGAGATAAATACTGAGGAGCTATGTAAATAGTATATAGAGTGGACTCCCCACATTATATTATATACAAAGGCACCACCCAACACTATATACTTTATATAGTATACATCACAAAGGATACACTGAGACTGCTATATTCATGACATTAAATACGCAGACTGCTGTATAAACAACATAGGATACACTGTGACTGCTGTATACACACAGTCACCTGCCAGCCTCTACTTGGTCTCAAGCCAAGCATACACACAGTTGTACTCACTTGCCACCACTGCTTTTTCTTCACTGGAGCTCAGAGGTAGAGGCTTGGCAGTTAATGGTGAGGTTCTTCCTTCTTCTCTCCATGTCCTGTTTGTACTACGCATGTCAGTCTTTTGACATGTACTGCACAAACTGCAGGAAAATTTAAAGAATCAGGGATGGTGTTTTTCCTGCAGGACACTACAGACGGCAGAAAAAAACAACCACCTAGGGCCAGGAAAAATGAGGGCGGGAGTGGGCAGCCCACTGTGGATTATAAAAGAGTGCAGCCCACTTGGAATCTGCCTTGTAAGGCAGATGGTCAGTCCAAGCCTGATATTTGGTAATCTTATAATGGTTGTACATGCTTTACTCAATCATTTTATAGAATGCTTGGTTGCATTTCAAACTTTTCCTATAACAAATTAAATTATTCTGTACACATTCAAACTTGAAGACAGTGTGGAGAATAAATTGATGTGTAAACATTTCCAAGTTCTAATGAAATAATCTGCCTACATTTCCTAAAACCCCCAAAACACATTTCCTAACACTAAACACAGACTTACAGGGACTACGTAATCGCTGATACTAGATCAGATTGGTGAGGGTATCATTCATTTTATTACTTTCACCTGGTCTGTAGCCATTATATATACATTTTATTGGCGGGATGACTATTTTATGAAGATCAATATTTAAATGCAAAGAAGTAAATAGCATGTCTGTCCGAAACAATGAGTTTAAATATTACCAGGAAAACACCAGTCTAGGTGGCTTCACCAGCGACCAAGCAGCTTCTGGATGCTAGACTCGGGACCAAAAATTATACAGGAGACTGGTCAAAAAGTAAAATATTCCATTGGCCTGATAACACAGAGATAGGACAGAGGTGGTTAAATTTAAGGTGTTGAGATCACAGGCACAAGACAAATGCTAGCGAAAGCAAATTGCTAGGAACTTTATTTAGCATGTGTCTATAATGTATAGATATTGTATACCTGTCCATCTTGCGTCCGCTTTCTTGCGAGAGTGGTCCCTTGTGATTGATTTGGAACTGTTATTGGCTACAACGTTTATTTCACATACAGTAAAAGCAGAATTGCTCTGATGAACATGTGTACAGGTTTTTGTGCTCTTTAGAAAACCAGTAGTATCTCTTTATAAAGTCATGCTCCTATTTCTTCATTTGGATGAAACTCCGTTTTCTTTAGAGGGGGTGTAGCTGTCAAGTGCACTGCTCAGTCTAAAGATCCGGAGGAGTAGGAAGCTGTTGGCGCAGTATCTTCTATGACAGAGCACACCCTCAGCAGTCGTGTTTGAACAGGCCTTTATATTGTCAGTTTTATTGAATGTAATTCAGTAACAAAACAGCTGCCTCCACCTGAATAAGGGATGCTGAGTATTGATGTTCAATCTCCTGACGCTGCAGTGAACAAAGCACAGACAGCTCTCTCATCTAGTGAAAATATAACTCTTTATGGTATCTAAGTGTTGCTAGAATAAAGCAAATTCACAAGGTCAACACATATAATGAAATGGTAAGAGAAGCTTATATAAAGCTGTACTTTATAAAAGCGGACAAACCCTTTATTTTTTTATATTTTTTACTCCACAGGCTTGAGCGATCTAAAAAACAAGTAAATGATCATTACTTACCCAATGTTATCCCAGGTCGTTGTTGACACAGCTGCAGTGGAGACATCATGAACAGAACCGTAATTTTGCATTCAAGCTACCTAGACGCCCCCTACTGGTAAGTCAGACTAAAAGTACCCTTGCCCTTTATATAGTAGTTAAGGCTGCCATACACATTAGACTAGCATCAGCAGAACCTGAAGATATCTACAGGTTTGGCAAACAGATTACTGGATATGGGAGCCCCTGACCGATGATTGCTGGGGGAGGTAAGGAGACGGTGTGACCGATTGTGGACTACAGATCCTTATATTCTGTAAGAGATAAGGCACTCTCTCATAGAGAACACAGGAGTGTTGGCCAGAGCGAGTGGTCCTGTATATGGGAGAGTTGAGCGAGATGGTTCGGCTGCAACTATCGTTTGTCTGACAGTGTATGGGGGACTTAAGTCAAACACTTGTTCAGTTGACAGGTATGGCCACATTCAGGTGGCTGTATTTTCAGTCTTTGCATTGTCCATGTGTTTAATGGACAATCTTTGACCCTAAAATGACCTATTGATAACTTTGACAAAAGGATTACAACATCTACAGTAATACAGCACCAGAACCACCATCAGTACCTGATTACAGCACGAGAACCATCATTAGTATAGGAATACATCAACAAAATTACCATCAGTACATTAATACAGCACCAGAGCCACCATCTGAAAATGAATAAATCACCTGAACCATCATCAGTATGTGAATACAACATCAGTATGATCATCAGTGCATGAATAAAGCACCAAGCTTAGCACAACGATCAATTGCAATGTAAGGTCAGCCTGTGCCATATTCAATTGTATTGTATGAACCTGCAACTCCCAGTATGTCCTTAACAATGGAGTGGAGATAATAGGAGTTGTTGTTACCAGCCATCACCAGACTGCAGACCATACAGTATCAATAGTACTAATTAGATTCAGTCATTAGCACTATTAAACATTTAAAAGATACCGTATATGTTTTAGGCCCTTTATTTCTGAACAGATTTGAGCTATAGTTAGGGGTCTTAGGACCCAGACCTGCATCAAAGACTTCTTAGAAGCACAAAGCTTAAGATATATGATAAGTGAAGACTTTCTACTACATCTGCTCTGTGCTGTGTGTGCGCACTCCTGTCTCCTTAGCTGTGCACCTCTAAGAGGTTTTTTATGCGATTGGTGGGAGTCTCATATTTCTGGGCAGAATTAAAGGGGCTAAAACACAAAAAAAATAAAATATCCCAGAAGCTTAGTTACTCTTTAAAAAAAGTTCTTATCCTCTTAATATATTGCAGTCATATTATATGGCACTGTGTACTTACTATTGCACATTTTGCCTTTCTACCCAGAAAATTCTTCTCTTTTCTCTACAAAGACTACTGTACAAGCTGGAGCTTTTGGGATTGCTACCATGAGGCCCTTAATATGACCCTTGATTAATACACAATAAAAGCTGCTCAGCCCTAATTCTAGCTAGCTATATTGCAAGACTGCTATGTTCCATTGCTCTTCCACTCTGCTAGACTGTCTTTCCCCTATTGACAGTAAAACACCTGAAATAGACATTTGTTATCAAGATGTGGGCACTCTTTCTAAAACAGACCTCATGTGGCACTCTTAGCTGGCCTTGGCACCAGAAACCATTTATATTAATTCTTTAAATGTAACAGTGCAACTCTTGCTCCTAATGAGCAGCACTTTAGACCTCTAGAATAATGGCATCTGGATAATCTGTGGCACAACTGACCCCATAAACTATCATGCACTAAGCATCACTCATGGGTCCTTTTACTAAAATTGTTGAACTTCTCTGATGCAACTCAGTCACAGTAAAAACACTGATAAAGTATATATATTATATATATATGACTGTACATGTGTGACAGTAAAAAGGATTAATATGTACCTAGAAACTGGAACAGCCACAATACTGGGTAGAATCAGTACCTGCCAATCCTTAACCCCTTCGCAACCCTGGGATTTTCCATTTTTGCATTTTCATTTTTTGCTCCCCTTGTTCCCAGAGCCATAGCGTTTTTATTTTTTGGTCAATATGGCCGTGTGAGGGCTTATTTTTTGTGGGACGAGTTGTAATTTTCAACGCCATTACTAGTTTTACCATATCGTGTACGGGAAAAAAATTCCAAGTGCGGTGAAATTGCAAAAAAAAGTGCAATACCATAAATTTTTATTTGATTTTTTTTTTACCACGTTCACTGAATGCTAAAACTGACCTGCCATTATTATTCTCCAGGTCATTACGAGTTCGTAGACACCAAACATGTACAGGTTCTTTTTTATTTAAGTGGTGAAAAAAAAAACCAAAGTTGGGTAAAAAAAAAATAGCGCCATTTTCTAAGACCTTTAGCGTCTCCATTTTTCGGGATCTGGGGCCGAGTGAGGGCTTATTTTTTGCGCACCAAGCTGAAGATTTATTTATACAATTTTGGGGTAGATCGGATGTTTTGATCACCCGTTATTGCATTTTATTGCAATGTTGCGGCGACCAAAAAACATAATTCTGGCGTTTAGAATTTTTTTCTCGTTACGCCGTTTACCAATCGGATGAATTCTTTTTTAAAATTGATAGATCGGGCGATTCTGAAAGCGGCGATACCAAATATTTGTATGTAGGGTTTTTTTTTTTTAATTATTTTATTTTGAATGGGGCGAAAGGGGGGTGATTTAAACTTTTATATTTTTAAAGACATTTTTTTTTCACTTTTTGCATGCTTCTATAGTCTCCATAGGAGACTAGAAGCAGCACTTGTCTGATCGCCTCTGCTAAATACAGATGATCAGCAGATCACCTGTATGTAGCAAAAACGGTCCTATGCTATGAGCGCCGACCACTAGGTGGCGCTCATAGCGACCAGCTCATGACAACCACTGGTGTCTGCTCCAGACCCAGGGTTGTCATGACCACCCATCGGTGACCTGCGATCATGTGACGGCGTCGCCGATGGGCGGGGTAACTGACGCGCTTTCGGCCCGGCGCTGCTAAATGCCGCTGTCAGAAACTGACAGCGGCATTTAACATGTTAACAGCCACGGGTGGATCGCGATTCCACCCACGGCTGTTGCGGGCACATGTCAGCTGTAAGAATCAGCTGACGTGCCCGGTTCAGTGCGGGCTCAGCACCGGAGCCCTCACTGGACCGGGGCATTCCAGGGGTTTTAAACATTCCAGAACATGACAGTAGGGTTTATGTACACAAGTCCATTATGCTACCTAAATTGAACTCCATTTCAAGCCTAACAACAGGAATCCACTAAAAGCATTTCTTTTCCATCTTGTCATGTAAGCTGTAAAACACAACGCATTTCAGATTGCTCTTTTATAATTGATACAGGTTTTCTGAGGATTGCTACTATTGCTGCCTTTGGATCCTCATGCACGGGTCCTTAAACAGCAACAAGCAATATATGGGTAAGCAGACTACTTGCACCTTCAATTTCAACACTCTTACAAGTGAGTTACCTTCTTCCAAGATCGCAAACGGAGACTACACATTAACATCTCCGAATGGGGCCTATAAAAATCAGATTGACTACATGTGTGTTCGCCAGAGATGGAGGTCGTTCATCATTACCGCAAAAACAAGGCCAAGAGCTGACTGCGGAACTGATCATGAACTTTTGGCAGCAAAGATTAGAGTGAAGCTGTGCAAACAGACTAGACAACTGGGCGTTTTTCAACTACAATTTTACCAACATACCTGAAGTTTTTTGGAACAGTCTGCACAACCGATTTATAGCACTGGACACGGATGAAAGAAAGCGTGAGGAATTGTGGATACATATATAGACTATTATTACTGAAGAAGCCAGAACAAACAAGAGGCAGAAAAGACCCCCCGAAGCCATAGGTGTCACAGACGTGGTTTGTGGAACCACTGTGCCACGGACCGTGGAGAGCCTGGAGGGGCGTGGCTAAGTGAGCACTGGATTGTTCACTATAGCCTCTGATGGTGAGGTTAGACTTGGAAACCGATGAACGCCAGGTGCCACTCCAGGACAGCCAAACAGCCGCGCAGCAGCTGGACCCAGTAGGACAGACTGGATGGAGCAGCAGGCAGGATCTGCCCCAGAGTGCAGCAGGCAGGATCTGCCCCAGAGTGCAGCAGGCAGGATCTGCCCCAGAGTGCAGCAGGCAGGATCTGCCCCAGAGTGCAGCAGGCAGGATCTGCCCCAGAGTGCAGCAAGGACTGGTACGCAACCATAACAACTTAGACTGCAGAACAGGAAGGTTGCTCAGGCACCTCCCCAGTGGGGAGGAAGCAGTATATATGTGGCACCCCAGGGGTCTGGTTTCCACAGTAACAGCAATGTTATGTCTGAGAGCAGGTGGGAGGTCTCTTGGTCAGGGATCCTTTGCATGCCACACCTCCTGCCCAGTCCTGGGAGGGGAAGAACTTCCCCTATATAAAACCTAGGGCTGAGGCAGGGTTAGTGTGTAGAGAAGAAGTAGAGACAGAGAAGAGAAGCAGATATAGGAAAAGAACATCAGGAGCTCTGTGGGAGCAATGCTATAAGGAGTCAGGGGCTGGCAGCTGCAGAGCTCTCCCTGACTGAGAAGCTATCACCGGACCCGGAGTCCGAGGCTGTGGGGACTAATCTTTACCCAGCAGTAGAAACCGCCCGGCAGGGGATTTCAGGTCCTCTGGCCAAGAAACCCGAAGGCACGGTCACACGCGTGGGACCAGCACCGCCGTCGTGGAGCGGACGCCACTAGAAGGCCCCGAGTCACCGGCCATACGGGTGAGCACCACACGGTACACTCAGGGACGTGGGCTACTTATACCCGCCTCTAGCAAGGTAGCCAGAAGAGTACAGTCAGTTTGGGAGGCCTACAACTCCGCCTGGCCAGGGGAGATCCCATCTGCTCAAGGACTGACCAGGCACCGATCGCTAGCCAGTACTCCGGGAGGGTCTATCTTTATCACCAGTAAAGACCCTGAACTACACCGCATCGTCTCTGAGTGATTCCTGCTACCCCCATCATCCACGTCGGCTGCCCTGAGGCCATACCCCTCCCGTTGGGGGTGATACTATCACGCTGCACAATCCTACCACCGGCCTCAGCGGTCTGCCCTGCAGCGGCAGCTCCTTCGCTGCATTCAACGGGTGGCGTAGTCGTCCAACATCTACCGCTAATACAACGCCACTTAGTCTGACTCCCTGGGCACGGACCGGGTCACCGCCACGAGACTACAACCCTCAACAGATCCGGCTCCGGGTAAGCTCCTGCATGCGCAACGCTGTGCGACACAGGCCCAGGGGTGCGTCATATACATAATGCCCCTCAGCCATCGGGGGGAGGAAGCAATATATACATAATGCCCCCCAGCCATCAGCTGAGGAGGACATAGCAAGTGCACGCACTGGCCCTTTAAGAGGGCGTGAGTGCACACGCGCGTACCCTAAGGACATGGCTGGAAGCCCTGCTAGAAGCAGGCAGAGCATGGGGAAGGAAAGCACTAACCGCAGCATGGGTGAGTGAAGTGACACGCCGAAGACCCTGCCTGTCCGAGCAGGCATCCGGCGTGGTGCTAACAGTATGTGGCGCCTAGGGGATGGAGACTACTCGGCGCCCAGGCCTTTATGCCTGGTCTTGGGAGATGTCGCGGTGGTCGGCTCCCGGGCCCGTACCCTGGGGTCTCTCTTAAAAAAAAAAAAAGGGAAATGAAATGTCAAAGTTCGTGACGTCACCTGTGGTGTCTGGTGAGGGTCACCAGCGCTGCAGCAGTCCGCTGAGGCCAGTGTTGTGGCAGCTTAGATGGTATCGCTCCCCACAGGTGGAGCAAGGCCTCAGGGCAGCGTAGGAGGGGGGATGCAAGACAGAGGGGACCCAGCCAGGTCAGGGCAAGAATGGGAGCACACAAGAAAGTCACTTTTGTACCTTTACTGGAATTAGTTCAGGGACACCCCGGAGCACTGTAGGGTGAGGGGTACACGTCCGGATTCTCCCCAGTGAGCGGGTGTATGGCCTCCTGTTTCTTGCCTCTCTGTAGTAAGTTTCTGACCGGCCTGGAGCTAGGCCTAACTTGGTTTCTGTCCTGCACCGGCTGACCTTGTGGTAGGGCCTTCTTTTGGAGAGCACTCTCCCAGCTTGCGGGGCCTGCGTGACTCCTGGCTCTGTTACGTATCAGCTCTTGGGTGATCCTGGAACCTGAAGTCTTTCAGGGGTCTCTGGTTGTCTCTACAGGGGGGTATACAGCCCTGTAGACGCGGACCCGGTGTCCGGTAGATGCTTTCTGGGGTGAGCTGGTAAAGCTCCTCTGCCCCCAATGCTATTCACTCCTCTAGCCTTCGGCCTACTCTGGGCCCTCACTAGGCTATACACACTGGCAGCTAACTGGCTGCTTCTTCTGCCGCTCTCTGAGCGTCGGCAACGCTCCTGGCTCACTAACCTGAGCTGCTTGAGTCTAGACTAGCAGGAGCCTGGTGGTCCACTACTGAACCTTTAGCTGTGTTCTGGCTAGACTGCAAACTAAAACTAGACTGAGCTCCACTGCAGACTGACCTGTTTCTGTGTCTCACTCTGCAGGAACTTGCTCTGTTCCCTAAGCAGACTTTGTTACTCTCTGCCTGTCAGCAGGAACTGAACTGAAACCTGAACTGCCTAACTCCACCCTCCGTATTTATATCCCTATCCGGGCTCCCTCTGGTGGTCCGAGGTAGGGTGGAGGTGTGTGTATACTGTGAGCGGCCTCTTGTGGAGAAATCCTTTAATGCACCCCTCTAGGATCTGTGGCACTATTGCAGGGCGCCACAAGTACCCCCCCCTCTTTACGCCCCCTTCTCTTCAGGCCATCGAGGAAGTTGTGGAGGAGAATTGGAGCGTGAATGTTCTCCTTAGGCTCCCAGAATCTCTCTTCGGGACCAAATCCCCTCCAGTCGACAAGGAAGAAGGTCTTGCCTCTCACCTTCTTCATGGCCAAGATGTTCTCCACCTCAAAAACATCATTGAGGTGGTTGGCGCAGGCGTGGTACTGGGATCCTTGAAGAAGGAGCTCAGGATGACTGGCTTCAGCGGAGATACATGAAAAGAATTCAGAATCCGTAATGAAGGAGGCAACTTCAGTTTATAAGAGACCTCGTTGATCCGTTTCAGCACTTCGAAAGGCCCAATAAAACGAGGACCCAACTTGTAAGAGGGAACCTTCAGCCGGACGTACCTGGACGAGAGCCATACCTTGTCGCCAGAACGGAAGCACGGAGGGTCCAGGCGCCTTTTGTCTGCATGTCTCTTCATACGGGTGGAGGATGCTTCTAGAGTGGCTTCAGTGTCCTCCCACAACTTTACAAAATCCTTGGAGAGGACATCTGCTGCTGGAACATCAGAAGGAACCGTCACAGGAAGGGGAACCTCGGGTTGCCGACTGAACACAATGTAGAAAGGAGACTATCGAGGCTTCACCAACGTGATTGTTGTACGAGAACTCAGCCCAGGGAAGTAATTTCACCCAATCATTGTGGTGGGCATTGACGAAGTGTCGCAGGTAGTTGCCCAGTACCTGGTTGACACACTCCACTTGGCCATTGGACTGAGGGTGATAGGCCAAGGAGAAGTCCAAGACTATATCCAAATGTTTACAGAGAGCTCGCCAGAATCTGGAAGTGAACTGCGAACATTGATCGGACACAATGTGACGAGGAAAACCATGCAGGCAGAAGATATGTTTGATGAAGCTGTCAGCCAGTTCAGGAGCAGACAGAAGAGCAGACAGCGGGGTAAAATGCACCATTTTAGAGAAGCGATCCACGACTACCCAGACGATGGTGCAACCCTCGGATACTGGCAAATCTGTTATGAAGTCCATTGCTATATGCTACCATGGACCAGATAGCGTGGGTAACGGCAGGAGAGAACCGGTAGGAAGTCGTCTGGGGACTTTATTGCGGGCACAATTCGGACAGGCAGCCACGTAAGCATAGATATCCCTCCTCATGGATGGCCACCAGTAGTGGCGAGAAATCAATTGTAGCGTCTTCCTTTGCCCCGTGTGACCAGCCACCTTGGACGAGTGGCCCCATGACAAAACTCGCTCCTTCTCGGATTCAGCCACAAGGGTTTTTCCTGGGGAAATTCATGACAGGCTGACTGGAGCGATAGTAACCATCTTGGACGGTTCGATGATAAATTGAGGATCCTCCTCTTGGTCCCCGGACAGAAATGAGCGAGAGAGGGTATCAGCTCTGACATTCTTGTCACCGGACCTGAAATATAATAAAAGTTAAAGCGGGCAAAAAACAAAGACCACCTGGCCTGGCGTGGATTAAGTCTCTGGGCGGACTGGAGATACGCCAGGTTCTTATGGTCCATGTAGATGACCACTGGATAGACTGCGCCCTCCAGCAGGTATCGCCACTCGTCCAAAAAAAAAGAGCCGAAAAACAGTGCATTCCCTGATCAATTTTGCTATCACGATAGTATAACATATAATATGTAATCACAAGCAAACGGGAATTAAAGAAAAACTGTGGGATCAGTTTATGAGAAGGTAACAAATTTTATTTCAATATAATAGATATACAACATAGAGAATATCGGTTAAAATAGTTTGGAATGACAGAAAATACTGCAGTGGTACTATAGAAAAAGTGCTGAAAATAATCCAGCACACATAGAAAAGAAAGACACATAGGATCCTGCTCTAACTACATATAGAATCATAGAATCATAGAATGGTAGAGTTGGAAGGGACCTCCTGGGTCATCTGGTCCAACCCCCTGCTCAAAGCAGGATTCACTAGATCATCTCAGACAGATGTCTGTCCAGCCTCTGTTTGAAGACGTCCATTGAAGGGGAACTCACCACCTCTCGTGGCAGCCTGTTCCACTCATTAATCACCCTAACTGTCAAAAAGTTTTTTCTAATATCTAATCTGTGTCTCCTCCCATTTAGTTTCATCCCATTGCTTCTAGTCTTTCCTTGTGCAAATGAGAATAAAGATGATCCTTCTACAATGTGACAGCCCTTGACATATTTGTAGACAGCTATTAAGTCTCCTCTAAGTCTTCTTTTTTGCAAGCTAAACATTCCCAAATCCTGCAACCGTTCCTCATAGGACATGGTTTGCAGACCAGTCACCATTCTGGTCGCTCTTCTCTGAACTTGCTCCAGTTTGTCTATGTCTTTTTTAAAATGTGGTGCCCAAAACTGTACACAGTATTCCAGATGAGGTCTGACCAAAGAGGAGTAAAGACCGATAATGACTTCACGTGATCTAGACTGTATGCTTCTGTTAATACATCCCAGAATTGTATTTGCCTTTTTTGCTGCTGCATCACACTGTTGACTCATGTTCAGTCTATGATCTATTAGTATACCTAAGTCTTTTTCACATGTACTGTTGCTTAGCTCTATTCCTCCCATTCTGTATATGCTTTTTTCATTTTTATTGCCCAGATGTAGTACTTTGCATTTTTCCCTGTTAAAAACCATTCTGTTGGTTGCTGCCCACTGCTCCAGTTTATTTAGGTCTTTTTGAATCCTCTCTCTCTCTTCTCTAGTATTAGCTATCCCTCCTAGCTTTGTGTCATCAGCAAATTTAATCAGTTTACCGTCAATTCCTTCATCTAAATCATTGATAAAGATGTTGAACAATACAGGTCCCAGGACGGAGCCCTGTGGTACCCCACTTGAGACATTCATCCAGCTGGATGTGAAGCCATTTACAACCACCCTTTGAGTCCGATCACTAAGCCAGTTATGAATCCACCTAACAGTTGCCTGGTCCATTGCATACTTGGTCATTTTTTCAATAAGGATGGTGTGAGATACTTTGTCAAATGCTTTGCTGAAGTCAAGATATACTATATCTACAGCATTTCCCTGATCCACCCAGTCAGTGATTCTGTCATAGAAGGAAATTAAGTTAGTCTGACATGACTTGTTAGTTACAAA
Organism: Phyllobates terribilis; assembly: GCF_046119375.1. NCBI lineage: Eukaryota > Metazoa > Chordata > Amphibia > Anura > Dendrobatidae > Phyllobates > Phyllobates terribilis. The sequence goes on from NW_027362761.1 coordinate 1,044,332,437, forward strand.
CCCATGCTGACTCTGGTTAATCACTTCATTCTTATCCATGTACTTACATACATGTTGTTTAATAATTTGTTCAAAGATCTTTCCTGGTATAGAAGTCAGACTCACCGGCCTATAGTTCCCTGGGTCCACCTTCTTCCCCTTTTTGAAGATAGGAACAACATTTGCTCTTCTCCAGTCTTCTGGGACTTCTCCTGTTCTCCAAGAATTTTCAAAGATTATGGAGAGTGGTTCTAAAATTTCTTCTACGATCTCCTTCAGTACTCTGGGGTGTAATTCATCTGGACCTGGAGACTTGAACTCATTTATGTTAGCTAAATATTCCCTCACAATCTTTCTGTTTACAGATAACTTGGATTCCTCTATTCCTTTAAAAGGACAGTGAAGATCAGTTGATGTTACATTTTCTTTCTGAGAGAAAACAGATGCAAAATAGGAATTAAAAAGTTCGGCCTTCTCAACATCCTCTCTTACCATTTCTCCATTTTCATCCTGTAAAAATCCTATAGCATCTTTGACTTTTCTTTTACTTTTGACATACCCCCAAAATCCTTTTTTATTGCTTTTGACATCTCTTGCAAGCCTTAATTCATTGTCAGCTTTAGCTAACCTGATACGTGCCCTGCAGGATCTGCAGACTGCATTATAATCTTCTTTAGATATGCCTCCCTCTTTCCATATAGCTTCCAAGTAAGGCTGCTTAATTGAATAGCAAAGCAATAAATAAAATGCCTAGCAATCAATCAAAAGAGTAAATAGTATGCAGCATAATTATGTCTTGTCTGCATAATTAACTTAGAATCATAATATATATGGAGTAGGTGTAAACAGGAGTCCGTGCAACAGCCTCGGATCCTATTCACACTGCATACAGCTTCTCAATAAAGGCTACTCTGGGGTATTAGAAAGGTGTCAGAGTATGTACTAAACAATCAATCGAGGAATTAATAGTATGCAGCCCAATTCTGTCTTGTCCACAAGTCAGAGACAAGATCAAGACAAATATAGAACATGGGAATACCTTGGATCATGATGTAGTGGAGAGCAAGTTGTGAAGGACCCGTGTGACAGCCTCCAAAGCCATCTTAATGGCGAGTAACTCCCGGTCACCGATGGAGTAGTTACGCTTTGGAGCGGAGAAGGCTTTAGAGAAGAAACCACAGGACACTCGGCGACCCGAGGAAGATTTTTGAATGAGCACAGCTCCAGCCCCTAACGAGGATGCGTCCACCTCTAGGAAGGATTGTTTGATCAAATCTGAACAATGCAGAATGGGAGCGGTGGAGAAGGACCATTTAAGAGAGCGGAAGGCTTCCTCGGCCTCAGAGGACCAGTTCTTTAGATCGGCTCCTTTTCGGGTCATGGCAGAGATAGGAGCGGTCAGAGGGAGAAGTGAGGAATGAATTGTAGATAATAGTTAGCAAAACCAAGGAATCTCAGTATTGCCTTGACTCCAACGGGCAGCGGCCATTTAAGGATGGAAGAGATTTTCTCAGGATCTATCCTGAGTCCAGTATCTGAGATAATGTAACCCAAGAAGGGAAGGGCGGACTGTTCAAATACGCATTTCTCATACTTGGCTTAGAGTCAATTCTCCCTAAGACGCTGGAGAACTTGCCGAACTGCTCGTCTGTGGGAGGCCAAATCTGGAGAAAATACCAAAATATCGTCCAGATACACAACAAAGCAGGAAAAAAGCAGGTCCCGGAAGATATCATTGACAAACTCTTGAAAAACTGCCGGTGCATTACTGAGGCCGAAGGGCATCACTCGGTGTTGAAGGCAGTCTTCCACTCGTCTTCCCGGCGAATGTGGATTAGATTGTAGGCGCCTCTTAAATCTAATTTGGTGAAGATCCTGGCACCTCTTAAACGGTCAAACAACTCAGGGATCAGCGGGATAGGGTATTTATTTTTCGCAGTGATCTGGTTGAGACCCCGATGGCCTATACAGGGTCGAAGTGATCCGTCTTTCTTTTTAACAAAGAAAAGCCCACCCTCAGCAGAAGATGAGGACTTCTGAATGAACCCCCTGGCCAAATTCTCCTGAATGTAGTCAGACATAGCTTGAGTCTCAGCTGTGGACAGAGGGTAAATTCGGCCTCTAGGGGGTGTAGATCCGGAAATCAAGTCGATAGGGCAGTCATACGGCCTGTGAGGCGGCAAAGTCTCTGCTTCCTTTTTGTCGAATACATCGGCAAAGGACCAATAGGCATACGGTAAACCGGGCAGTGATTCTGGAGAAGACGGGGCCTTAGCCGGACGTGCTGGAGCCAGACACTTCTCATGACAGGAATGTCCCCAGCGGAGCACTTCTCCAGTTCTCCAGTCCAACACAGGTTCATGCTGTCATAGTAATGGTAGGCTTAAGAGGAAGGCGTGAGACATGTGGGAAAGAACATAGAAGACTATCTTCTCAGTATGAAGCATCCCAATATGGACCTCAAGCGGCTCAGTAGCCAGACGAACAATCTCCTGAAGAGTTCAACAGATGTTATTGCCAGAGGGTTTTGGAGCGGATGAATTGGGATTTGAAAATGATCTACTACAACCTGGAGGATAAAATTCCCTGCTGTCCCGGAATCCAAATACACTGACTCAAACTGGGATTCACCGGTTGTCACGGCCACAGTAAGGGTCAGGGGTAGAGAGATGTCTTTTCCGTCTAGGGAGGCCTCTCCTACCGACCCTACACACTGGAGTTTCTCCAGCTTCACCGGACAGGCTCGAATGGAGTGACCCATGTCTCCACAATACAGGCACTGGCCTTTAGAGCGGCGATCACTCTGTCGCTGACTAGCGAGGGGAAAGCGGTCGACCTGCATGGGTTCAGTTGAGACCTCGACAGGGGAGGGCAAATGAACAAGCGGACTTTAAAAGGACGGAGCCAGGCGTTGTGGTCAGCTTTCACGTGCCACCTCACGGGCACGCTCTCGGAAACGAAGGTCTACACGGATGGCGAGGGAGATCAGGTCGTTGAAGGTAGTTGGTAGGTTTCGACCGGCTAGCTCATCCTTAATATTTCCGGAAAGCCCCTCCCAGAGTGTTGCCACCAAAGCTTCGTTATTCCATCCTAGTTCGGACCCCAGAGTGCGGAAGCGTACCGCATATTGTCCCACAGATGAATTGGACTGACGTAAACCGAGATGAGCGGAAGCTGAAGAGGTGGTTCACCCGGGTCCCATGCTTTGCAAAAAGCCTCCAAGAATGCTGGCAAATTAGAGATGATCGGGTCCTCTCTCTCCCATAATGGGTTCAACTATGCCAGAGCCTTGCCTTCAAGATGCGACATAAGGAATGCTACCTTTGCTCGGTCCAACAAGAAGTCATGAGGAAGAAGTTCAAAATGTAGCAGACACTGATTGATGAACCCGCAGCTTCGGATTGCCGTCAAAGCGTGGTGGAGCTGCGAGTTCGGGGGCCTAGACCTCGAACTAAGCAAACAGTCTGCAAAGTTTCCTGAGAAGACACAGCTGCTTGAACTTGCGGGAACTCTGGAGAGATGTTTAAGGCCTCCAACTTGGTAGTCAGGGATTGCAACTGCATCGACAACTCTTCCTGGGCGTCTTTCTGTTGGCAGAGCTCTTGGTACATGGTTCGATCAGGCGGGATCCGGGGTCTAGCGGGGCCCATGGCCTGCGCAAACTGTCACAGATGTGGTTTGTGGAACCACTGTGCCACGGACCGAGGAGAGCCTGGAGGGGCGTGACTAAGCGAGCATCGGACTGTTCACTAGAGCCTCTGATGGTGAGATTAGACTTGGCTCCCGATGAACGCCAGGTGCCACTCCAGGACATACCAATGGCCGCGCAGCCGCTGTACCCAGTAGGACAGACTGGATGGTGCAGCAGGCAGGATCTGCCCCAGAGTGCAGCAGGCAGGATCTGCCCCAGAGTGCAGCGTCCTTTAAGAGGGCAGGAGCGTGAGTGCCCTAAGGACATGGCTGAAAGCCCTGCTTGAAGCAGGCAGAGCATCGGGACCACAGAGCGGGTGAGTGAAGTGACATGCCGGAGACCCTGCCTGTCAGAGCAGGGATCAGACGTGGTGCTAACAATGGGTAACAGAAGAGACCCTAAAGATCATGAAAGAAAGATTAATGGCAAAAGCAAAAGGTAACAAGCAAGATACAGACATCATCAGTAAAAGTCTAAAGAGACATTCGAGCAAAGAACTTTATTTCCAAAAGATATGTACAGAAATAGAAAGCGAACATCTGAAGGGCAAGACCAGGAAGGCATACCAAAAGATCAGAGAGATACGACGAACCTTTCAACCAAGAGTGGGAATGTTGAAAAACGCTAACGGGAACAAATTGAGTCAGAGCAGATCAAGGAAAGATGGAAAGAATACACTGAGCACCTCTACAAGAATGACTCAGTGATACGGGAAGAAAATGAGACTGAAAATTATAGCGAACAGAACATCTTGAAAGACGAAGTCGCTGCTGCAATAAAGCTTCCATCAAAAAAACAAAGTGCCTGGGTGTGACAATATTCCAATAACGCTAATAGTCTTTTGAAGCAGCAGTTGATCTCGCCACATGCCTGTGTCAACAGATATGGACAACTGGTAAATGGCCCAAGGACTGGACAAGATCATTGTTTATTCCTATTGTGAAGAAGGGTGATGCTACCGTCTGTGGAAACTATCAGATTATTGCACCCATACCTCATACCAGCAAAATACTACTGAAAATCCTACAAAGATGGCTACAACCTTACTTTGACAAAGAGCTGCCAACATTATATGGATAATAGAAAAGGCCCAAAAATACAAGATCAGTTTTTGCTTCATCAACTACAGCAAAGCCTTTGATTGTCCAGAAATTCTGGAATACCATGAAGTATATGGGTGTGCTGAACCATCTGATCAGTCTCATTAGGAACCTTTACATCGAACAAGACGCAACAGTCCGAACGGGACACAGCTACACAGCATGTTGGAAAGTAGAGCGAGGCGTCAGACAAAGCTGCATCATGTCACCATTTCGCTTCAATTTATATGCAGAAGCTATTTTCAGGAACGCTGGACTTGCCGAAAAAGAAGAAGGAATCAAAATTGCTGAATGAATTATCAACAATTTTAAATATACAGACAATGCAACATTGATAGCAACAAGCGTAGATAAAATAAAAGACTTATTACCGAGTGTCAAGATGGAAAGCTCAAGCACGGGACTCCTACTCAATACAAGGAAGACAAAGATATTGACTTCTGCCAGGTACGACCGGGACACATTTGAGATGGACAGCAACAAACTGGAAGTCGTGTAGGACTTCAGCCTACTCGGATCAATGATCACTCAAGATACAGTAACGACACCGGAAGTCAATACGAGAATAGCTATGGGCAAATCAACAATGAAGTCACTAGACAAGGTCTTCAAATCGAGGAACATTTCACTGGTGACGAAGACATGGCTCATACATAGTCTGGTCTTTTCTGTAGTAACATGGAGTTGAAAGCTGGAAGATAAAGAAACAGGACAGAAGAAGAATGAACGCCTTCGAAATGTGGTGCTGTAGAAGGATGCTATCGGTATCATGGATGGCAAGAACAATCATCTCAATTTTGGAACAAATCAAGCCAGACATGTCACATGAAGCAAGGATCACCAAGCTACAACTTGCCTACTTTAAACACAACATATGAAAAGCATAATCACTGGAGAAAGACATCATGGTCAGAAGAATAGAAAGAACAAGGCCAAGAGGAAGACCAGCAACCTGATGGCTTGATACAATCAAGATAAGGCAGGAGATCTTCCTACAGAGCGTTCATCCATCAAGTCGCCATTGCTCGAGATCGAACTGAAGGCCGTTACTACTACTACGGGATCATGCGGCTTAGGAAAAGCTTCTGTTGTGAGACAACATAGAACCCTTCTCTTGCTGTAGAGTGGTGGTGCTTAAGAGAACAGAAAAAAAAGAGTGGCCATGAGCAGAAGTCCTGGACTGTTACTGCTAAGGATGCAGAGCACGCCACTAGGAAAGCATGATGATTTCTAGATTGTGAGCCCCCGCGGGCAGGGTCCTCTCTCCTCCTGTACCAGTCAGTGACTTGTTTTTGTTCAAACTATTGTACTTGTTGTCTGCTATGTATACCCCTTTTTCACATGTAAAGAGTCATGGAATTAATGGCGCTATAATAAATAATAATATTGAGGTGGGCAGAGAATGTAACTCCTCTAACCAAGAGTATTAGTAAAAACGTACTTCAGGCTTTATTCATTTAAAATTCACATAAATCTTAACAAAATCTGATAAAATATGAAAAAGATCATGGCATTTTTTTAGAGTTCTAAGTGGATTTTAAATTAGCAAAAAGCCAGAAGGAACTTTTTACCTATGCACTGGATTACATGTATTTTTTGGCATCTACTCAACCCTACTAGAAAGAGTTCCAAATAGTGAGCTTTTTTCTTCCTTGTCTTTCTATACTTTAGAAAGTTCATATGAGTTAATGAGTTATGTTGTGCATAACCCTCTAGGTTTATGTCGATTTTTGTTTAAAGGAACTGTTCAGTGAAAAAACAGTTATCACTTATCCATTGAATCTGCAGAATGGAGAATTTTCATCCTCGATAGGCACTTTTATCCTCATTACAAAATTGAGCAGCATGTGGGCCACCGGCCACCACTCCATTAATTTTCTTTGGGGCTGCCAGACAAAGCCAAGTGCAACACTTACAGTCCTATTGTAAATTAATGGAGCAGCAGTTCGGGTGTGCACTGCTACTTTATACTGATGATGATAAAAGTGATCCCGTAAGGTTCCCAGCAGTCAAACCCCCTTAAAATGTATATGTACAAAGTGCAAGACATAATTGTCACCAAATATGGCACTGATTATCCTAATGCATAGATATAGTATTTGGCAATTTGTACTATGTACTAAAGTGGGTCCATCTATTATAAACTGTGCATATTTGGTTTGGGACTTTAAAAGGGTGGTACAGAATTAGAAATAAATAGCTGCCTTCTTCCAAAAACAATGCTAAAAGCGTCCATAGGTTTTATCCGGTATTGTTACTCAGTCTCTGTTGTAGTGAACAGCACAAAACATGGACAGGTGTGGCTGTGTAATTATCAAGAACCAGCTATGTTTTTTTTTTATGGTGCACAAGCCCTTTAAATTTGGATTTGTAAAATATAGTGGCGTGATGAAACAAGTAAAACTCCATGATTCATGTTTACCATGTTTTGGCCCTGGTACTTTGTATGATTAATGGACTCCTCTTGATCAATTCTTGGCTCAAAACATGGCTATATAGAAAGGCATTCCATACCCTGTAAGAAAACAGAGTTCTAGATGGGGCAGAGGTTGTATTTGTTGACTGAGTCATTCTTCAGCTGCAGCTTCTCCAAAACTGGTGGAGTCATAAGAAAATAGATTTAGCGAGGTCAAATCTACCCATGCCAACAATAAAGGTCTGGTATAATATATGTATCAGGAGTGGCTGATAAGGAGTAATTCAGGGTTAACGTCCAGTTTCAGGAATAATTCGGTTTAGTGCAAGTAGAAACTTAAGGAGTCAGGACACTGATCAATTGAAAAAGCATACACAACCTCATTTCCACTGTGTGAACAGCGAATATTTCCCTGGGTGCTATAGCAATCACAAATTAGTGAATAGAGAAGAGACATGGTTTACTTAGGCCTGGGAACGCACTGGATGAGAGCTGCAGATGATGTAACAGTTTAAGGAGGTTAGGATTAATTAGTTCCCTTGTCATACTCTTATAAATTACTAAGACAACCACATCTTATTCTTCCATGCCACTGCTCCTGCCAGACTTGGAAAATCTCATCATGAGTATCAGGAATAAAAAGTATACATGTACAGTACAGGCCAAAAGTTTGGACACACCTTCTCATTTAAAGATTTTTCTGTATTTTCATGACTATGAAAATTGTACATTCACACTGAAGGCATCAAACTATGAATTAACACATGTGGAATTATATACTTAACAAAACAGTGTGAAACAACTGAAAATATGTCTTATACTCTAGGTTCTTCAAAGTAGCCACCTTTTGCTTTGATGACTGCTTTGCACACTCTTGGCATTCTCTTCATGAGCTTCAAGAGGTAGTCACCGGAAATGGTCTTCCAACAATCTTGAAGGAGTTCCCAGAGATGCTTAGCACTTGTTGGCCCTTTTGCCTTCACTCTGCGTCCAGCTCACCCCAAACCATCTCGATTGGGTTCAGGTCTGGTGACTGTGAAGGCCAGGTCATCTGGCGTAGCACCACATCACTCTCCTTCTTGGTCAAATAGCCCTTACACAGCCTGGAGGTGTGTTTGGGGTCATTGTCCTGTTGAAAAATAAATGATGGTCCAACTAATCGCAAACCGGATGGAATAGCATGCCACTGCAAGATGCTGTGGTAGCCATGCTGGTTCAGTATGCCTTCAATTTTGAATAAATCCCCAACAGTGTCACCAGCAAAGCACCCCCACACCATCACACCTCCTCCTCCATGCTTCACGTTGGGAACCAGGCATGTAGAGTCCATCCGTTCACCTTTTCTGCGTCGCACAAAGACACGGTGGTTGGAACCAAAGATCTCAAATTTGGACTCACCAGACCAAAGCACAGATTTCCACTGGTCTAATGTCCATTCCTTGTGTTCTTTAGCCCAAACAAGTCTCTTCTGCTTGTTGCCTGTCCTTAGCAGTGGTTTCCTAGCAGCTATTTTACCATGAAGGCCTGCTGCACAAAGTCTCCTCTTAACAGTTGTTGTAGAGATGTGTCTGCTGCTAGAACTCTGTGTGGCATTGACCTGGTCTCTAATCTGAGCTGCTGTTAGCCTGCGATTTCTGAGGCTAGTGACTCGGATAAACTTATCCTCAGAAGCAGAGGTGACTCTTGGTCTTCCTTTCCTGGGGCAGTCCTCATGTGAGCCAGTTTCTTTGTAGCGCTTGATGGTTTTTGCAACTGCACTTGGGGACACATTCAAAGTTTGCACAATTTTTTGGACTGACTGACCTTCATTTCTTAAAGTAATGATGGTCACTCGTTTTTCTTTACTTGGCTGCTTTTTTTCTTGCCATAATACAAATTCTAAAAGTCTATTCAGTAGGACTATCAGCTGTGTATCCACCTGACTTCTGCACAACACAACTGATGGTCCCAACACCATTTATAAGGCAAGAAATCCCACTTATTAAACCTGACAGGGCACACCTGTGAAGTGAAAACCATTTCCGGTGACTACCTCTTGAAGCTCATCAAGAAAATCCCAAGAGTGTGCAAAGCAGTCATCAAAGCAAAAGGTGGCTACTTTGAAGAACCTAGAATATAAGACATATTTTCAGTTGTTTCACACTTTTTTGTTAAGTATATAATTCCACGTGTTAATTCATAGTTTTGGTGCCTTCACTGTGAATGTACAATTTTAAGTCATGAAAATACAGAAAAATCTTTAAATGAGAAGGTGTGTCCAAACTTTTGGTCTGTACTGTATATCCATCGCCTATACATGGCAACTATTTTTCATTGATTTTTTTATAATAGAATAATTACGTAAGACAACTTAGATCCTTAGGTCAACACATTTACCTTAGTTTTACTTTACTGTATATTTAATCTACACTAAATGGACCAAGTCCCATTGCCCCATGGGTATAAAATCCAGCACCTCTCCATGCAGTCTGCGTTTACCAACATTTGTGAAAGAATGGCTCGTTCTAAAATTCCAGCGAGGTGGTACTGTAATAGGATGTCACCATTGTACCAAGTCAGTTCATTATATTGCATTCCTGCCAAACAATCCATGGTCAACTATGAGTTGCATTGCAGAAAACATTTTAAGAACCACTGGAACTCCGACAAGGTGGCAGACATTGTAAAGTTACAAAAGGCGTTGCCAAGTTCCGAGACGCAAAATTCATAAAAGTCGCCAACCCTATCAAAGAAGTGAATTGAGAGAAATCGAGTGAGACTAGTTGGCACATAATCGCAAGTATGCAATTTGCATAGAAGCAGTTACGGGACCGCCAGCTCTCACAGCACATACAGGCAAATAGTGACAGTGTCCACATATCACCTGGTCAGAAATTCTGTAGTTGCATAAAGGGAGTACAGATTGATTCTTAGACTAGACAATCCCTTTAACATCAGCCCAAAACCAGTGTACCAGGACCTTAACGACAATTTTATATAGCCCATCAACTGTATGCAAACCTTACATTACCTTATGGCGTATGGAGTGATGTAAAGCACACAGTCACTGGACTCTGGAGCAGTGGAAATGTTTTCTGTGCAGTGACAAATCACGTTCTTCATCTGGCTGACTGATTGTTGACTCTTGGTTTGGGGAATGTCAAGAGAACATTTCCTGCTTGACTGCACAGTGCTAACTGTAAAGTTTGCTGGATGAGGGATAATGCTATGAGGTGGTTTTTCAGCAATTTTTCATTGATTAGCTTAAGCCCCTTAGTTCCAGTGTAGGGAAATCCTATAGCTTCAGCATACCATGAGTATCTGAACAATTGTATTCTTCCAGTTGTGGGAACAGTATGTGGAAGGAAGTTTTCTGCTCCAGCAGGACTATGCCCTAGTGCAAAAGTGAGGTCCATAAAGGAATGGTTGGGCCAGTCTGGTGTAGAAGAACTTGACTGGTCCACCAGAGGCCTGACCTTAACACCAGCGAACTGGAATGGAGATTGTGAGACAAATCTCATTCTACCCTTCAGAGAACAGTTTAAATTGTTAAGTGCAGGGAACCTAACTTTTTTTTTTGCCAACATCATGTATCTAAACAGCTGATGAGAACCTTTGGTATTAAATTCACTTTAGTTTCAGGTCAAATGTCTATTTAATAATAAAAAATATTCTCACCGTAAATTCACTAAATCACAAGGGCAACCAAACTCAGAACATATGAAACAATGAGGAAAATAAAGGGCATAGAATAAAGCCCAAGAAAATGAATATATCATGCCTAGAAATACTTATATCTATAATATAACGGCAGAAGCGTATCTCTGTCCGAAGCCTCGATAGACTGCGCATGCGTGACGCGCAGTCTGGCTCCAGACAGAAGAAAGCATCCAGCCGTTACAGATAAGACAGCCAATGCTATGGGGCCCGGGCCTGTGGCCGGGCCACAGGCCCCAAGCAGCGTGGGAACGAGGAGGATAGGTGAGTAGGAGGTGGCGGCGGCAGAGGAGCAGGTTGCGGCAGTGGAGGAGCGGAGCACACTACCACGTGTGCCCGCTGCTAAAGGGACATGAATATTCCCTCTGAGGCCACTCCCATGGGCGTGGAGAAGAGGGAATATTCATTCTTGTTAGTAGAGGGCACGGAGGAGCGCTGAGCCCCGGCTCCTGCTGTCAGTGCAGAGGAGTGAATGTGCCGGCAGCAGCAGCTCACCTCTGTGTCTGAGAGCGCGCGCTGCTCGGATGCCGACATGAGCTGCTGCAGACAGGACGCAGCGCTGGAGCAGAGGTGAGGAAGGAAGGTGAGTATAAGTGTTTATTGTTTTAGGTGTGCAGTGATTGGGGGACTGAGGAGGCCACACATACCAGGGATGGGGGACTGAGGAGGCCACACATACCAGGGATGGGGGACTGAGGAGGCCACACATACCAGGGATGGGGGACTGAGGAGGCCACACATACCAGGGATGGGGGACTGAGGAGGCCACACATACCAGGAATGGGGGATTGAGGAGGCCACACATACCAGGGATTAGGGGATTTATGGGGCCACACATACCAGGGATGGGGGATTGAGGAGGCCACACATACCAGGAATGGGGGATTGAGGAGGCCACACATACCAGGGATTAGGGGATTTATGGGGCCACACATACCAGGGATGGGGGATTGAGGAGGCAACACAAACCAGGGATTAGGGGATTTATGGGGCCACACATACCAGGGATGGGGGATTGAGGAGGCCACACATACCAGGAATGGGGGATTGAGGAGGCCACACATACCAGGGATTAGGGGATTGAGGAGGCCACACATACCAGGGATTAGGGGATTGAGGAGGCCACACATACCAGGGATTAGGGGATTGAGGAGGCCACACATACCAGGGATGGGGGATTGAGGAGGCCACACATACCAGTATTGGGGGATTGAGGAGGCCACACATACCAGGGATTAGGGGATTTATGGGGCCACACATACCAGGGATTAGGGGATTTATGGGGCCACACATACCAGGGATTAGGGGATTGAGGAGGCAACACATACCAGGGATTAGGGGATTTATGGGGCCACAAATACCAGGGATGGGGGATTGAGGAGGCAACACATACCAGGGATTAGGGGATTTATGGGGCCACAAATACCAGGGATGGAGGATTGAGGAGGCAACACATACCAGGGATTAGGGGATTGAGGGGAGCCCACACATACCAGGGATGGGGGGTTGAGGAGGCCACGCATACCAGGGATTAGGGGATTGAGGGGAGCCACGCATACCGGGATTTGGGGGATTGAGGGGAGCCACGCATGCCGGAAATGGGGATGAGGGGAGCCACGCATGCCGGGATCGGGGATGAGGGGAGCCACGCATGCCGGGATCGGGGATGAGGGGAGCCACGCATGCCGGGATCGGGGATGAGGGGAGCCACGCATGCCGGGATCGGGGATGAGGGGAGCCACGCATGCCGGGATCGGGGATGAGGGGAGCCACGCATGCCGGGATCGGGGATGAGGGGAGCCACGCATGCCGGGATCGGGGATGAGGGGAGCCACGCATGCCGGGATCGGGGATGAGGGGAGCCACGCATGCCGGGATCGGGGATGAGGGGAGCCACGCATGCCGGGATCGGGGATGAGGGGAGCCACGCATACCGGGATCGGGGATGAGGGGAGCCACGCATACCGGGATCGGGGATGAGGGGAGCCACGCATACCGGGATCGGGGATGAGGGGAGCCACGCATACCGGGATCGGGGATGAGGGGAGCCACGCATACCGGGATCGGGGATGAGGGGAGCCACGCATACCGGGATCGGGGATGAGGGGAGCCACGCATACCGGGATCGGGGATGAGGGGAGCCACGCATACCGGGATCGGGGATGAGGGGAGCCACGCATACCGGGATCAGGGATGAGGGGAGCCACGCATACCGGGATCGGGGATGAGGGGAGCCACGCATACCGGGATCGGGGATGAGGGGAGCCACGCATACCGGGATCGGGGGATGAGGGGAGCCAAGCATACCGGGATCGGGGGAGCCACGCATACCGGGATCGGGGATGAGGGGAGCCACGCATACCGGGATCGGGGATGAGGGGAGCCACGCATACCGGGATCGGGGATGAGGGGAGCCACGCATACCGGGATCGGGGATGAGGGGAGCCACGCATACCGGGATTGGATGGTGGGGATAGGATGGGGGCAGCACATACCAGCCTGGGAGACCATATACCAATAAAAATGCTCGCCACTCGGGCGTAGAACGGGTGGTTCAATAGCTAGTACTCATATAATATGGAACAGTAGTATGGTGCTGTGCACCAACAGTGAAAGCATCGTATAGGATGCCTGGATCAAATGCTTGTAATAGTCTAAAGCCTATCTGGCATAATTGTGCTAAAGAAGAATGTCGAATAAGTTACATCACTATTGTACAAGTCAGGAGTAAAAAAAACAAAAACAATGCTAGTTTACATGGAGGCCAGTTTCCAGTGTGTCCCTGTTGCTCCAATGCACATTACGCCCTTTTTCCAGTGGGCATGTTTTGGGTTGAGGACAGTCAGGTTTATATAGTAGAAGTGCACAAATCACAATCATGGTAGGGAGGGGTGTGTTTAACAGAATACTTTTTATTGGGCAGTGTCCGAGTGTGACCATACTACAATAGGATTGTGACATTATATATACACATACATACACATATATATTAGTCATAGCACCATTTTATAACACTATATATAGATATATAACAATGTTTATTTATTTGCTTTTTTATTAAATTTTGTTGGTTCAGTTTATGTTTATACTAGATGGTGGCCCGATTCTAACCTATCGGGTATTCTAGAATATGTATGCGGCCGACCGGGCGCAATCAGCAGAGCATTGTTTAAATTTGGCGCCGAAATCGCTGATTGGTCGCGGCCGGCAACTGCGACCAATCAGCAAAGCGGTGTTTAAATTTGGCGCCAAGATCGCTGATTGGTCGCGGCCGCCGGCCCGGCCTGTGCGGGTACTTCCGCTGCAAGCAGCCAGGAGATGACAGTCTGCTCGCAGCATAAGTATCCCGACTGGCGGCGCCGCTCCCCGGTCCTCCCTTCACACTTGCCGTCGGGAGATCAGCGGGCCGCTGATCTCCCGACGGTAGCCGGATGGAGGTCAGCGGCGCCGCCGGTCGGGGTCCTTGTGCTGTGAGCAGCCGGGAGATGACCGGCTGCTGCCGGTCATCTCCCGGCTGCATCGCCGCTGACCTTTGTGCGGCAGATGAGCCGCTAACGGCCGGCATCTTTTTCTGAAATCCCGCATCGCTGATTGGCCGTGGCCGGTCCAATCAGCAACGCGGGATTTCCTGGACAGAAGGACAGACAGACAGACGGGATAAGACGATTATATATATTAGATCTTGACCATCTGTGACTGTCACATACAGTTATGTTCACTACTTATGACAGTGTACTAATAAAGGCATAGAACAGGTGCTATGGAGATGTACTACTTGTACAATACAGATCATTCTACTTGAGCACAATAAGGATATCCATTATGAGACACAAGCTTTAGAGTATTACATGCATTTGATCCAGGCTTCCTATACGATGCTTTCCTTTAGTGCACAGCACCTTACTACTGTTCCATATTATATGATGTATTCGTTTCATCAATAAAATGTCTAGTGCTTTACTCTATGACCTTTGTTTTCCTCATTGATTACTACATTAAATAGACATTTGAAACAATCACTTTTCTAATATAATTCAAATAAATATATTGTTCCCTCTCTAGTCTAACTTCCACCTCGATAACTGTCAGGACAGTCAGAGAGACACCGGGGAGATCACACAATATCTCACCATTGCCGTCACTCTGTCAGGGATTCGCGAGCACACGATCCCGACTACTCACTACGTAGCTATCAGCAAGCGAGCCTAAAGCATATGGCGTCACACCTTCGGATTCCAACGCATGGAAAATGTGTATACGTCCCCGTACGGTTACTGCCAGCTTCACGATAGCCCAATTAATATTATTCGCTGCCACCACCGACCAAATTTGAAATATATTACAGGCCTGGTCGGACACCTGCTTTCTGGTAGCGTATATGGCTTCGGAGGAGGGAACGATTACAGGACAAAAGAAACAAAACTATTAAATTTTATATTTAATCCAAAAGGTGAGGCAGTGTTATGAAAAATATACAAGGATTTTACAAATGGGACAATACATATGCAGTTACACAAATTAATAAGGATTAAAGAAGAAACTTACTATACGATCGCAGAGATTATTCAATATAGCTGGAGGGGAGTCACTCCACTTGATTAGACAGTTATCGCGAACAGGATCCTTTGCTATAATAAATATATACTCCCAGCAATGAATACTGATCCATCCTCCGTGGATTCTTTTATGCCTAAAGAGGGACCGACCCACACACCCCCTGTGCTGACATAACGTGGGCTGGACTCTAGCTTTCACATTTTTATTAAGCTATCTGGTTTTTGTGATAACTTATCGTTGGTTGATCATAGAGGCCTGAAAGTGATACAATTTTTTCCGTTATGAACTTACTTTCCTGTAGAGACCACACATGGCGTAGCTGTGATCCATTAATCCGGTACCTTTGCGCCACAGCTCCCTGGGAGGGGCTCACAGCTACGAGAAAATAAGCATATTGTTCCTTGGCTGACCCTGCCACTAAAAATATGGGCCCCATTATTATCGGATGTATGGAACTTTAGTTATTCCATATTTCGTATCGGTGCCTGACGTCCTCGAGTTTGTGGCTGGGAATTGTGAGTAGGGTGACAGAGTTCCTTTGAAGCTCCTGACTCAACCTTCCTCATCTACATGAAAATTTGTCTACAAGTGACTTCTGCTCTGTGTGTTAATTTGCATAGGGGCTACTGGCCAAGTGTCAGCTCTTCTCTTCTGACAAATACTATAGGGGAAGAGGGAAGAGGGGCTTCAGGGGTAAATTGTTAATATTTTCTTAATACTTCCATGACAATGTTTTGTTTTACAAAAATTAAAAATCCGGCAAAAACGACTCCGGACTGTTGAGCAGCCAGAAGCTTACATCAAACAATAATGGGACAATATTTGCCCCAAAACTTCAGCAATTGGTCTCCAAACTTCCCAGACTGTTGTAAAAAGAAGAGGGTATGCTACACAATGGTAGGCATGGCTCTGACCCCTTTTTTTTTTTTCTTTTTTTTTTAAATCTATACAGGCTATGTAAAAAAAAAAAAACCGAAGTCATAGGTCCATCAAGTTCAACCTTTCTCCACCAGTTATACATCACTAGGTTATTAATAACCCGCAATACCATTTGTTGAGAGAAAAGCACGTGTTGCTGCCAATTTCTAAATAAGTTCATTTTTTAAAATGCAATGGAAAAATGTCTTTCACCTTTTGATCTGTATTCTATGTTCTGCTGTGAATTAAATATGGCAATAAGAGCTTTCCAAATCATTGCATTCTTGTTTTCTTTACATTTTACAAAGCGTCCCAACTTTTTTGGAATTGGGGTTGTACTACAATTATAAAAAGGGAAGAAAAGGACAAAAAAAAAACAAAAAACACTTAACTTCAGTTGAGAAATTTATTAGCAAACTATTCTGAAATATGTAAAGATCCTTTAAATACATATTGTCTATTTACATTGTACCTTCTAGTATACAAATTTACAGTATTAAACACTTAAATAAATCTTCTCCATCAGAAAATGGTAGTAAATATACAGACAAATAAGAAAACACGTACAGCCTACCACTGAATCCTGTTCCTGAATATCTGCTTTTATATACACTGTATTTCTGATACCTCCACAAGGGAAAAAAAGACCTGTATATTGTAACATAATACAGGGGGTCAACTTTAATAAAAAAGCCAATTCTTATGTCATACTCTATTATTTTGTTGCACAGAAGATACCATTTACATTTCATGACCTTATGTGAAAAGACAAAGTACACTTTATAAAGGTGTTCATGCAATCCACTTTGGCAAAATGAATATTTGAATTCCTGTAAAATATTGTATTAGCAGATGAAAATATACGTATATCTATTGTTTAATGAAATGCATAATATATGGGCCTCCACATTAACGTAGCAAGATCCCAGAGTTGTCTATTATATGCTGTGGTTGAATGTCTGCGCTACTCATTTAGAATTAAAGGGAGCCGGTCAGCCTGGAAATATTGTGCAGTCTATGGACGACATGTTACAGAGCAGGAGAGGCTGAACAGATTGGGAATTTAGATTCAGCATATCTTCATGGAAATACCTGCTCACTCTGGGCTTACTAGTCAAGGAGGTGGTCCGAATAAGTGACAGCCTTTCCTGATTAGGTACCGTCCCCATGACTGTTAAGCCAAGAGTCAGCAAGCATTTCAATGATTAAAATACAAGTTCTACAGAATCTGTTCCCACACTCCTACACCACCACCGTCCATTCATTTTTTTTTCTGCTCTAGAACATTCTTTTGGCAGATCTGATGCCATGTTCAATGTGACAGATTCCCTTTAAATACTCCAGCAATGAGGTTTTCCTAATCAATACTAAAGTTTTCTTTCCTTGGGGCATAAAAAAGGATGAAACCCTAAATATTCAACTGCAATAAGGCATAAAAGCATAGATGTTTAAATCCCTATGGCTTCACCCAATAACAGAGGCACTGGGTATATCTGGAGCAAAGTAGCACTTGGGCGTCCCCATCTCATTGCCTTTATACCTGAATGTATGATTTTACAATAGAACTGAAAGCCTCTTTGAAAACATTCGCTGCCAAACTATTTTTTTTTTTTTACAAAATGCTCACAATGGGTTAGAAAAAAAAATAGCAGCAATACTCACTTCACCAATCTGCTCCAGCTCTATTGCTGTAGCAATGACAACCTAACACAGGGACATGGAACCACTGCAGCTAATCATTGGTGCACTACACTCAGCGATCACATCACAGTAGGAGGACAGTAGAATGAGCGGTGTGAAATGGGGGCAGGGAATTGGTTAAGCAAGTATTGCTTCTTTTATTTATTTTTAGCATTTTGTACAAAATTTTTACTCACCAGACAACCACTCAAATGGCAAGCATTAACTTCCTATTCCCCCCGTAGTGGAGGCGACCGGTAACCAGCGTGTAATCTTTTGAACGTATCTCTGTGCAGGGGATTTAGAGCTTTATACAAGAAACTAAAGCTCCAACTACTATTAGAATATATTAAAATGAATTTAGGCTGTAAAAGCATTTGTAGAGGCAAAAAGGCAAGCAGAATCAAGGATCACCTCATTTAAAAGGGTATTCTCAAGCTTAGAAAATATCCCCTACCTATTGGATAGGAAATAACTTCCCAATCTCTGGGAGTCCGACAGCTGGGACCTTCACTGATTCCGAGAGCCGTGGCTTTGAAAAGCCTCGTGTGAATGTTATAGTGGTTGATCATGTGCCCTACCGCTCCATTAAGTCTTAATGGGACCACTGAGATAGCCAAGCACTGCACTTGGCTAGTCTTCAGCACTACTAAAAGACTGAAAAGAGTGGTAGTGCTCATGATCGACTACCACTCCATTAACATGGCCCCAGTTCTTGGGATCATTGGGGTGTCCCAAAGGACAGACCCCCAGTAATCAGGAAGTTATCCCCCATTACCTGGAAAGGGTAAGAACTTCCAAACCTGAGAATAAACCTTTAAGTGACTTGCATACTTTTGGCACTGGGTGTGTTAGATCTGTTTCTTTGGGATTTTAAGACTTCCTTATAGTAAAATGGTCAAATAGATGCAAAGAATAAACTGTAAAATGTCCATCAAACCATATTATATAGTGTCTATACATTTCCAGAGGTATGGATCAAATTCTCCTCATATTTCTAACATGAAATGGGCAAAAGCTTAGAAGATAATATTATCAGAATATAATCAATACTCATGATACGTCTACGTTTGACCATCAGGTAGTGGAAAATTAACAGACTCGTTTAGAAGGTTACACGATCGAAGACTAGCAGCAGGATTTCCGTGTGAACGGTAAAGGCAAGAGTCACAGTGAGTACACAATGAATGGACGAAGTGCTGTCAACAAAAGTTCAATCTTTAAAGTACAGAAAGGTGACCCCATTCATATACTTCATAAATACATGGCACTTCTGTGTTCATCAAAGTAGATAGTTCTGTAAGTAACAGCATCGCAGAGTCTTCCTCTTGTTTTTCCTTGTAGTGTAGAGAAACAACTGTGCCAGTCAATGCTATAAAATAAAGAAATTTAGGAGACTCCACCCAGCAGAGTCCCCACCATCAAGCCAATGGCAGCGTGATCAAGTACTCCTTTAGCTGGAAGCAGCCAGCCATATCAAGCCAATGATTAACTTGTACCTTTGGTTAGAATTTTTTTTTCATTTTCCAGAGTCAACAGTTATTCGAAAAAATGTTTTCAGGATACAGATTTTCAGTTAAGCACTCTTTAGGCCAGCTCAAAGACTATCACAACACAAATTCCTTCATGAGGCCGCATAATGCACTTGCCGGAAAAAGAGTAGTTAATGGTCCCAACAGTCATCATAGTCTATAGAAAAAAATAATCTGCACTGCTTGAGCACAGCTTGTCAGAAGATTTAAATTTCACCCAAACGGGGCTTGTCGAATTAAACAGTCTCTTTAAATAAACACCTACTTCAACAAAGGCTTCAGTATTTTACCTAATGTTGTTTTGCCCGTATCCTTGAGTTTCAAAGAAGATCTTTCTACTATACTCTTCTCTTTTTGGACAGTTTCAGATTTTCCATTATTAGTAGCCTCTGTAACCTTCCCATTTGACCTTATGCTATTGGTCCTTTTGAAGGTACTAACACTTCCATTTTCTTTCGGGGTAGACTCTCTTACTACTGGTTCAGACTTTCCTTTAGATTGGCGCAAGGATGTTGATCTAGTTATTGTTGAAGATTTTATCGGGGAAGGAGCAGGAGGTTCTGGCTTTGCACGGCGGGAAGAGGACGCCACAGTGTTTCTGGCAAAACTTGGAGTAGATGATGAAGTTCTCAGGGGATTGGTTGGTGGAGTTTTGCTTACTTCTGCAGGTGGTGGATTTTGTTTTTGCGTTGTACGACAGATTTTAGTTTCATCAAGTTTCGGCTTACTAATATTTCTAACAGGCTTTGCAGCTGGTTTTTTAACAGAACTTTTTCTTTGAATCTGATCTCTTTGAAAACGTCCATTGCTGGAAGTAAAACTGGCTCCTCTTTGAAATTTAGGTTCCTCAGTAGCGATACTAGATCTTGGTGAAGACTTCTGCGTATTATCAGATTTTGCTCGTAGAGAATGCCGTTGTGTCTGTCTGAGCTCATCTGATTTTGCCTCATCCTTAACTGAACTCCTGAGTTCTGTACGTTTTATACTTCCAGGTCTGTTGGATTTAGAAATAGGCACAACTTTTCTCATTGTGATATGCTCAGAGTCATTCAACATACGAACAGGTTTTGTAGTGCCAATGTTACTTGGCCGAGTAGCAGCTGTCTTACTGATGCTTGGGATTCTTTCTTTCAAGGAATTATGCCTCTTGGGGTCTGTAGGAACTTTATTTTTCAATGCACTCTCCTTGAAAATACTGTTCTTTCTACTACCATGTTCTGAGGTTTCGGACTGATCAGAAACAGAGGTATTTGATCCTATTCCACCATCAGATTCATCGATCTGCACACTTTCTTTCCCATACATATCTTTGCTTTCTGAACCATCCAGTGTTAAAGAATTATCTGTACCATCTTCGACATAAAACAATGGCCTATGCTCTAGCTTGTTACCTGTGTGTTCGGACATCCGACTGCCAATGCTGTATAGAGGAGCTCCAGCTTTTTCATCTGAAGTGCTTAATGAAATAAATGAATTGTCTTTGGTAGTTTCACTTAATGGCATACTATCATCATCTATACAGCTAAAGGAACCCAAGTTTAACTCGTCAAGTGTTTCTATGTCTGTGATGCATGTATAATTAGCATTTTTGTTTCCAGATCCTTGCAGATCAAATTTATGCAACTTTTTAACCAACTCTCGTTCTTCTACAGTGACGGTTAGAGGACTTAATGCTGTCATATTATGCTTGCTGTCCACTGTATTCTGGCAGCTTAGTTGTTGGTTGTTATTTCTGTCTGTTTTATCCTGTTTGTAATGAAAGTTAGAAATGGCAGTGTGGTCAGGTACCTCATCTTCCAAACTAATAAGAACAGTAGGCAATGGATGTGGACTTTGAGTGGTGTCAATCTTATTCAGGTCCATAATATTAATGTCCTGGTCCTTTATCTCCCTTGTGTCTATCCATGCCACCGTGGGTCTTGGCTGGTGAGAATGAGATCTGGGCAGACTGTTAAATTTGTTGGTTTTATCATCATGTGGAGCTTCCAAGTACATCTGCAGTTCTCGATCTGCTGTAACTCCTAGTGATAGTCGGGACCTTCTTGAGCTAGAGTTTCTGCTTAATGGACTTTGTGGTCTTTGTTGCAAAAAAGGCAAAACATCTTCAAGTCCTTTTTTGGTTAATAACTCCACATCGCCTTCACTGCTACTCCTTCCAAATCCTCCGTTCTCTGCAAAGATCCAGGAGCGTCTTTTAAGTTCCATTTCCTTTTGTCTCTTCTGCAGTCGAAGATCTTGAATTTCCCGCTCTTTATTTTCCTAGCCAAATAAGAGAACAAAATTAGAAACATATCCATATGCCTGGCTCGCCTAACAGGAGTTTTGTAAATATTATTAAAGAATCCATATAGAGATATTTTGTATCCAAAATTTAAGAAAAAAAGAAAACCAACTGACCACTCTGTTATAATTACAATTTCATATGGGGTTCTTACCTTTACAGCTTTGTTAAACTTTTCACAAAAGTCCCGAAATATTTGAAAACATTCATCAAGTTTCATGGTTTCTTTGTCTTCACAGAAGAAGTCAATTAGAGTGTTCCCCTCCTTTTGTAATTCTACTTTGTGTTTTTCCAACTCTTTTAAGTCTTTCACAGCATTCTGAGATACAATAGATTAAAGTAACATGTAAAATACAAGCAATTACGGTTTCCTACATAGTACTATATACACACACGAGGTCAAAACTGTTGGTACACCTCGTTTAATGAAAGAACAACCCACAATGGTCACAGAAATAACTTGAATCTGACAAAAGTAATAATAAATTAAAAATCTATGAAAATTAACAAATGAAAGTAAGACATTGCTTAAAAAACCCTGCTTACACAGAATTTAAAAAAAAAATTAAACTCATGAACTATGCCTGGACAGAAATGATGGTACCCCTGAAAATAATGTGACAAAAGGGACATGTTGAATCAAGTTGTATCCACTAATTAGCATCACAGGTGTCTACAATCTTGTAATCAGTCAGTGGGCCTGTATATAGGGCTACAGATACTCACTGTGCTGTTTGGTGAAATGGTGTGTACCACACTCAACATGAACCAGAGGAAGCAAAGGAAAGAGTTGTCTCAGGAAATTAGAAAGAAAATTATAGACAAGCATGTTAAAAGGTAAAGGTTATAAGACCATCTCCAAGCAGCTTGATGTTCCTGTGACTACAGTTGCACATATTATTCAGAAATTTAAGATCCATGGGACTGTAGCCAACCTCCCTGGACGTGGCCGCAGAAGGAAAATTGATGACAAATCAAAGACGGATAATACGAATGGTAACAAAAGAGCCCAGGATAACTTCTAAAGAGATTAAAGGTGAACGTCAAGCTCAAGGAACATCAGTGTCAGATCGCACCATCAGTCGTTGTTCGATCTAAAGTGGACTTCATGGAAGACGACCAAGGCGAACACTATTGTTGAAAAAAAAGTCATAAAAAGCCAGACTGGAATTTGCCAAACTACATGTTGACAAGCCACAAAGCTTCTGGGAGAATGTACTATGGACAGATGAGATAAAAAAGGAAGTTTTTGGCAAGGCATATCAGCTCTATGTTCACAGATGGAAAAGTGAAGCATATCAAGGAAAGAACACTGTCCCTGCTGTGAAACATGGAGGAGGCTCTGTTATGTTCTGGGGCTGCTTTGCAGCAGCTGGCACAGGGTGTCTTAAATCTGTGCAGGGTACAATGAAATCTCAAGACTATCAAGGGATTCTAGAGAGAAATGTGCTGCCCAGTGTCAGAAAGCTTGGTCTCAGTCGCAGGTCATGGGTGTTGCAACAGGATAATAACCCAAAACACAGAGCTAAAAACACCCATGAATGGCTAAGAGGAAAGCATTGGACTATTCAGAAGTGGCCTTCTATGAGCCCTGACCTAAATCCTACAGAGCATATTTGGAAAGAGCTGAAACATGCCGTCTGGAAAAGGCAACCTTCAAACAAGAGACAACTGGAGCAGTTTGCTCATGAGGAGTGGGCCAAAATACCTGTCGAAAGGTGCAGAAGTCTCATTGACAGTTACAGGAATCGTTGGATTGCAGTGATTGCCTCAAAAGGTTGTTCAACAAAATATTAAGTTAAGAAGAACCATCATTTCTGTCCAGACATATTTCATGAGCTTAATTTTTTTTTAAATTCTGTGGGAGCAGGGTTGAAAAGCAATGACTGACTTTCATTTGTTAATTTTCATAGATTTTTAATTTATTATTACTTTTGTCAGATTCAAGTTATTTCTGTGACCATTGTGGGTTTTTCTATCATTAAACGAGGGGTACCAACAATTTTGACCACATGTGCACCTCCATTTGTGTTTATCATGCAAACCTTCCTTACAAGCCACTCTTACGATGAGGGTCTCTCCTCCCTACATGCATGTTCCTAAATTACGTACCTGAAGAAATTGTTCCATTTGCTGTGACAACTCTGCGTCCTTCTTCATCTGGTCTTTGAGAGTTTTAGTTTTTGTTAATAGTGCACGGAACTCTACCTCCATATTTTCTGTAGACAACCTGAAACGTCAAGAAACACAATTACATAACATGTTCAAAGCCTGTGTTGAGGCATCATTCTGTAATGTTTGAACAGTTCACCAAACACCTCAATGTCAAACACAGCCATGCCTGGTTGTCAAATTCATAAAGCGGATAAATTGGGTGGAAGCGAGTTATCTCAGAGAAAAAGAAGGCTTGTTACAGGATTATCAATGACTAATGCCTCACAGAATACACCACGCTATGATGTTCTGAGGTCACCTAAACTTGTGGAATGGTTAGTAAAGTCACACTGACGTGAGCGACGGGTTAATCTATGCTACAAGTGGTTGCATTTATTAAAGATATATAATGCTTAGTTCAAATTGCGTTGGCATATTTACAGTAGATTACAGTAGAAATCTTTTAGGGCACAGGCGCCCTACAGCTTCACAAAATGTGATGTGAACAGAGAAAAAAAAACAAGCTACTGCCTTGGCATAAAATAGAAAAATATGCCAAGTACAGTCTACATTATGAAGGCAATCAAGTGCTGACTGGCAAGTTCACAAATGGCTACTGAGAGCTGAAGGCAATGTCCAAAATCAAACCTATAAATATCATACTTTAAAACATAAGAAGAAAAAAAATTAATACTGAATTTATTCTATTTTGGAGACTGGTTAAAGACGAATCAATTCGATCCGTTCTACCCTGGTCCGACATCCACTCTGGGCTTCCATGGTAGATCTTTATGTCTGCTGTCATGAGGTCATGGGGCAAAGTTACCAGGTGGAGAAGTGGAAAAACAACTGTTGCGGTGAATGGAGGCCAGATCCGTGTGGAACAAATCAAACTGCTCATCTCTAGTATTAGTAATTAATATGAAAACATGATTCTATATCACTTCTTTTAAGACAAAAAAATGCATTTATGCCGCATCATTTTGAGCCCTGATCAATAAAAATTAGATGCCAAATGCAAGTATTTCATACTGGTTATTAAAGCTAATCCATATAGTATATGTAAAAAAAATAGTGATTGAAATTTTTAGTAGTTTCTTATAAGATGCACAAATTGAACTGAAGTGGAAAGTACTGACGAAAAGTATCAAATAGTCACTTGGATTTACAATCAGGAATGGATCGACACTAATTGTGAACCCTTCGTCTGTGTGATGCGAAAACAAGTAATCTCCCTACTGGTAAAACCATACAAGTTCTCGGTACAGGATAAGTGCAGCTACACAGCCGACGTATGGAAGAAAGGCGATTGATGCTTTTCATCATGCCAGTTTACATGGTCCTGCTTTTCTGAAGACTTTAGTTTGCTCAGGACTGAAGTACAAGCTGAGCTTTTGTGCATGAATCAGCCTTTTGACCCGGCTTTCTCTGTCATAGTAACAAGTGAAAGGGAACCCCAGTAGTAATGTGGGAAAGCCAAGCACCCGACACAAAAAGGTTAAAATTCTTGCTCTTTCATGTTCTGCAGTTCAGCTTTGGGCATAGAAACTAAAGCATAATCCCACTGGCAGACCATGACTGTAAAACAGAATATAAAGCTGCATTTTAGTTAATAAAACAGAAAATTGTGCTCGTGGTTACTTTGTTCCAAGTGGATGCACTGGATTCCTTAGTAGCACTTTAAGGGATTAGCTTTCATTTATAAAATATGTCAATTTTTTTTTTTTTAAAGTAACTGCGAATGAAAATGTGACACTATTGTTTCAAATATGGAATGACCTATCTTGTGAAAATAAAAAAGATTATTAACATATTGCACACTCCTTTAGAACTAGAGACTTATTCTTAAAAGGGGTTTCTGCAAAAGCATGAAACTTGGATTATGTTCAGAGAAAAGCATAATCACCTTCAGATCGACTTCCTATTATGCCAATAAGAGACCCGGGCTACCTATCCTTCCACTGTATGAACAATGGATGCAGCGATCATGTACATGTGATGAGGATGACCGTAGACACCTAATTACACCAGTGACCTCCTCGGCTGTCCCCATTCAGCAAAAGCCCTGAACGTATCCAGCATTTGTAGGTGGAGCCGATGCCACGGCCAAGTGGTATAATCACCTGACTGCTGCCAGCGTCATGGAGTGGAAGCAGTGAATTGACAAAGTGTCCATTGTTTTACAGTGGAAAGAAGGGCAATCAGAGGCCTTTATGGGTATGGTCCATATTACTCAAAATCAAGAATATAGACCCAACATACAAGCAGTGACAGCACCATTCCAAGACAATAAAAAAAAAAAAAGGTTTACTTTAATATATCACGTTTCAGTTTACAATCAGCCTTGACAGTGCATACAGTTTTCATGAACCAGTTTCACTAAAGACGGTATTATAGAACATGACGAACATAACAAGTTCTGTGCTTCTTTGTTTATTCTTTTTAAAACACATCAGAAAAACTAATGAGGTCAATTCAAGCCAACAAGGTAGCTTTGTATTAACATATCATACGTGTTGTGACACTACTTTTCCAACAAAATGATTACGTTTATTGTGATGATAGAGATATATATATATTAGTACAGACCAAAAGTTTGGACACACCTTCTCATTTAAAGATTTTTCTGTATTTTCATGACTATGAAAATTGTACATTCACACTGAAGGCATCAAAACTATGAATTAACACATGTGGAATTATATACTTAACAAAAAAGTGTGAAACAACTGAACATATGTCTTATATTCTAGGTTCTTCAAAGTAGCCACCTTTTGCTTTGATGACTGCTTTGCACACTCTTGGCATTCTCTTGATGAGCTTCAAGAGGTAGTCACCGGAAATGGTCTTCCAACAATCTTGAAGGAGTTCCCAGAGATGCTTAGCACTTGTTGGCCCTTTCGCCTTCACTCTGCGTCCAGCTCACCCCAAAACACCTCGATTGGTAGGGGAGGTGAGCCTGTAGGTGAGTTTGGGGTCATTGTCCTGTTGAAAAATAAATGATGGTCCAACTAAACGCAAACCGGATGGAATAGCATGCCGCTGCAAGATGCTGTGGTAGCCATGCTGGTTCAGTATCCCTTCAATTTTGAATAAATCCCCAACAGTGTCACCAGCAAAGCACCCTACACCATCACACCTCCTCCTCCATGCTTCATGGTGGGAACCAGGCATGTAGAGTCCATCCGTCCACCTTTTCTGCGTCGCACAAAGACACGGTGGTTGGAACCAAAGATCTCAAATTTGGACTCATCTGACCAAAGCACAGATTTCCACTGGTCTAATGTCCAGTCCTTGTGTTCTTTAGCCCAAACAAGTCTCTTCTGCTTGTTGCCTGTCCTTAGCAGTGGTTTCCTAGCAGCTATTTTACCATGAAGGCCTGCTGCACAAAGTCTCCTCTTAATAGTTGTTGTAGAGATGTGTCTGCTGCTAGAACTCTGTGTGGCATTGACCTGGTCTCTAATCTGAGCTGCTGTTAACCTGCGATTTCTGAGGCTGGTGACTCGGATAAACTTATCCTCAGAAGCAGAGGTGACTCTTGGTCTTCCTTTCCTAGTGCGGTCCTCATGTGAGCCAGTTTCTTTGTAGCACTTGATGGTTTTTGCAACTGCACTTGGGGACACTTTCAAAGTTTGCCCAATTTTTCAGACTGACTGACCTTCATTTCTTAAAGTAATGATGGCCACTCGTTTTTCTTTACTTAGAATTTGTATTATGGTAAGAAAAAAGCAGCTAACAGTCTATTCAGTAGGACTATCAGCTGTGTATCCACCAGACTTCTGCACAACACCAACTGATGGTCCCAACCCCATTTATAAGGCAAGAAATCCCACTTACTAAACCTGACAGGGCACACCTGTGAAGTGAAAACCATTTCCGGTGACTACCTCTTGAAGCTCATCAAGAGAATGCCAAGAGTGTGCAAAGCAGTCATCAAAGCAAAAGGTGGCTACTTTGAAGAACCTAGAATATAAGATATATTTTCAGTTGTTTCACACTTTTTTGTTAAGTATATAATTCCACATGTGTTAATTCATAGTTTTGATGCCTTCAGTGTGTATGTACAATTTTCATAGTCATGAAAATACAGAAAAATCTTTAAATGAGAAGGTGTGTCCAAACTTTTGGTCTGTACTAATATATTATATATATCCATCCCTGTGTGAACAATAAAGACAATGTGTGCAGAAGTCCACATAGACACTTCTATTTACCTGGCAGCTTCATTTACATGAAGCAGCGTCTCAGAAAACGTAAGTAATGTAGCATCTTTTTTCTGGGCTTCCTAAAAAAATAAATAAAAAAAAATTGTTAATGTGCATCTTAAGACTCATGAAATAATAAAATAAGTTATTGACATGACATTAACTATGGGGTGCTGGAAAATTATTTTGTTTTGAGGAGACATCCCCTTTAAGCGTTATCAAGGCATGTGTGTAATAAGAATGGAGATTCGCTCACTCAGTAACCTAGCATGTTACTAGGATAGCTAAAACTGAGACACTAATAAAAAGAATCACTCGATCTGGTGGACACTGTTCAGTTATTAGAGAGCTATTCATGTGAATGGCCAGCAGGTAATGCGGCACTTTTCATGCTGCCCTCAGTGACAGGTGGTAGTGGTGAAGTGGCGCTGTCCATATGCAACAAACCTTCTAATAGCAAATAACTAATACAAATTGCTGAGCTTATCTGAAATATAATGCGCTACAACTGCTTCTGGTAAAAGAAAGCCGTCATACCATGCAGACCACTAATAAGACTTATTTGCCCGTTACAGCCTTAAAAGCAGACAATGACCCAGTCATAATTTTTTTTGTTCCACTGAATGACCACTTGAAGATTAAAAATGATCCAACATGGTACATTCATTAGATCCATACAAATGAGTAACAATCATCTACCTAGAAAATAACCAAGACTGGACTACACGTACCAGAGCCACAAAATGTAACAGATTCATTCCCGGTTTATTGGCCTTTGTGTCCGCCAGCCTGAGCAGTGATGACAACTTAAAACCAACAGCATTGCCAGCATATCCACCCTGGAGAGAAAACATAGGCAATGTAAGCACTAGAAGGTCTCAGAAAACACGTCAAATGGGAATTCTACAGGGAGCTGGGGAGGCACAAGCCGTATTATGGAAGAGATAGGTAATGGTGATAATCAGGAGGCTTCACACTTACTGCATTCATTATGTTCCCCGCTTGCAGGACCAAGTACAAGATGGAGTGTAGCTGCTCGCATGACATTAGTTCTAAAAGAGGAAAAGAATAAATCATTAAGGAATGCTCAAAAAGGACCTCAATGAGATTTTATTTTCTTTAGGAATTGAAACCATAGTAAAAAAAAAAAAAAAAAGTGATTTTACTTTGTGGCAACTTGACTCCAACTAAAACCCATCATAGAAGATTAGTGTAAAAAAATAAGCTAAAAAAATTACGCTAGAGGCAATCCATGCTTTTGTTCTATCCTTGTCCCACTTCTGTACAGACCTATGTAATATAACTCTCTGCTCTGCTGTAGCAACTGTAATTCATCCCCAGCTCATTATTCATGGGTTTCATGACAGCACAATGCTTTTCGATACAGGATGCTCCAACGCTGTAGTAAACACTGCTCTGGTCGGCATTACTTACAATGGCGTCATCTCCTCTCATATTTCTGGTTCAAACAGGGAAAAAACAATTGTGCAGAACTGAGAGAACTAGTTTCCAAAGTTGGATAAGAAAATGGAGCTGCAAATCCAAAGTCATACTGTACATCATTGCTCTTGATGGTCTCTGTACAGTCAGTATGACTAATTATGTATCAGCGCATCACCTATTGTGCACGGTCATCTCATTATCCGGTAATTGGCAGCAGAAATCAGGAAGACTTGTCCTTTGTCCACCATTAAAATTGTTGTAGGTGTAATCTGATAATTTCCCTACACATTTTGTCTCATTTCACTGCTGCGGTTTGATGATGTCCTTAACAGTACAAAATATCACTCACCAAACCAAGCCAATAATTGCAGATTATTGAAGCCACATGCGTAACACTAATTTTTTTATTTTATTATTTTTTTTTTTTTATGAACGCTCAGCACTAGGCACATTCCTACAGAAAACACAAATCTAATGGTTTCACAAACAAGGTTAAATAAAGGGTCAAAAAAAAACAAATTTTTATCAGTTATGCATCACAATCTAAAAGGATCCATTAGACATATAGAGTTTATAGACAGAGGAGGATTAGAAGAATGGCCACTAAACCATGAAGAAAGTAATAATAATAATGACATTTTACAGCAACTCATATGAGACTCTGTGGAGCCCTAGTCTTAAAGGGATTTTCCCACGAAAAAAAATTCATATTAATCCATAGATCTTAGAATAATAATAATTTCCACAATTGGATGTGTTCAAAGATAATGTTCCTGTGCTGAGATAATGTTATAAATGTGCCCCTGCTGTGTACTATGTAATGGCTGTGTCTGACTGTACAGAACATGGTCTGATCATACCACATCTCCTGAGCAGAGGAGGGAGCAAAAGAGTATACAGACATTACAGCAAGGGATCACAGCTGCTTCGTTGATGTAAAACATTTTGCAAAAACAGGCAGGGAAATGCTTTATCTCACAAAAGAATCAGCTGTGATCCCCTGCTGTAACGTCTGTATAATCTCTTTCGCGTCCTCCCCTGCCCAGGAGCTGTGGTATGATCAGACCATGTTCCTGCACGGTCAGACACAGCCATTACACAGTACACATAGCAGAGGCACATTTATAAGATTATCTCAGCACAGGAACATTTTTTTTAAACACATTAAATTATGGAAATTTTTTATATTATTCCAAGATCTATTGATTAAAACCAACTTTAAAATTGAC
This sequence comes from Phyllobates terribilis, assembly GCF_046119375.1. NCBI lineage: Eukaryota > Metazoa > Chordata > Amphibia > Anura > Dendrobatidae > Phyllobates > Phyllobates terribilis. Next base: position 1,044,363,318 of record NW_027362761.1, read on the forward strand.
TGTTTGTGGGGAAAACCCCTTTAAAGTGATCTTAGCTGGAATATCTTCTTATAGTAAAACACCAGAGAGGAAAAAAAAAAATTAACTACTCCTGGACTGCCTATAGACTACAAATGTCTGATTGGTCCTCACTTTGCTCTGCACCGACGTTCTAAAAAGTCAATGCAGAGTAATCAGCTTGTACGCGATTGGCTGTGTCCTACAGTCGGCGCAGAACACCGTGATCATGTGAATACTGGGTGTAGGTTGTAGGGAGAGAATAAGAGCCGCTGGGTCCCAGGAGACCCAGTCAGCTCTGGGTCTTTGCAAGCAGGAGGTTAATAGAACAACCTCAGTTACAAGGGAAGTCAGCGATAAAAAAAATAATGTATTAATATGGCCCCCTCCACACCTCCAACGGACTGGAGGGACAGTGTGTGAAATAAATGTAAAAATAAAATAGAAAAAAAAAAGCAGAAATGTAAAAAAATGCCAGTATTAATCACAATTTCTAGTTCCTCACCCATAAAAAAAAAAAAAATATATAAATATATATATATAAATATATATATATATAAAAAAAAAATTCTACGCAAATGCAATATAAAAATTTTTTTAGCAGCCATTTGTGGTTGCTAAAAAAAAAAAAATTATTGTAAAATAGACATGCATTTTCTATTTTACTAAAAAGGAAGGAGAAAAAAAAAAAAAAAAAGGATAGGAAGGAGGGGAAAAATGGAAAGGAGGATAGAAGAAAAAAAAAGTGAGGAGAATAAAAAAAAAAAAAAAAAAAAAAGTGAAACATTAAGTCCCACATACCATGAAAAATGGTGGGAAAAATTATTTGAAAATCTGAATGAGAAAAAAAATCTTTTTTTTTTTAATCCATTAAAAGTGCATATATGATAAAACCCAAAAATGGGCCTGGTCAGGAATATGGGAAAAAAAACAAAAACAAAAAAAAAAAATCGCTTGGTCCTTAACTGGCTAATAAAGAATAATAAAAAAATAAAATAATTGTGAGAATAGCTTTTGGTCACTCCAACAGATTTTTTTTTTTTTTTTTAGAAATCTTTAATGCGACAGCGAGTATAATGTAAAGCTCAACTTTAAGCTTTTAACATGACTAGTACATATTAATAGCAGGCAGTTTCTGTTGACAAGCACCAGGAGCTGCGGACGCGAGAGGCCGAGTTTTAGTACGGCTGTGTGAACCTGGCCTTATGCAAATAAAACTTTACAATTCATTAACACTACAGATAATTTATTTTAAATTTCATTTAATTGAAGGTACATCACTCATCCTATAGCTCAGTGCTTCATAAGCTGTGTGGCGGCCTCACCAGTCAGGTGCCCACCAGATGTTGGCGAGGCCCCGATCACGACACAATTTTTACAGACGTGATTATAAATTGTATAGTCTTTAATATGGATGCATCAATCTCTGGGTTAGCAACATATTCGCCTAATTTTGTGTTTATTTTAGTGTTTTGTCTCTTAAACCCTATATAAAAAAGGTAACCTGAGCAAGAATTTTATTTTTTTAATGCTTTTCATCACAGATGGAGAAGCAGAGTCCTCATCTTGGTTTGTTTGGCGGGGTCTCAGTATTAATACTATGAAAAGCCCCGGTATTGCTCATGACCTCAATATTTAATGTTCCACAAGTTATATATATTTACTATATTCAGCCAAGTAGTTTGCATGTTTAATTTAGTGTGATTCAGTTTTTTCTACCCTCCCACATTACAATACACACACCCTAACAAAATGTGGGTCAAACCCGTAATATAATCCAAAATTATGTCTTGCAATAGCAAATGCTACTCGCCATAGTAATTACTGTGCCCATATGGGTGTGCATAATTATCTGTAAATCTGCCTCACTGGCTAAAAATTCCCCTGTGTATAAATGTGTATGTATGGCCGTGGTCGTAGCGTACCCTGCTCTTTCCCTGCACAGACATGGAAGGAGGCAACAATCCAGGAACATTGTGAAAACAAAAAAAAAAAAATCCATGTGACTAGCCCAGGGGGTGATGGGGATGACTCGGTACCCGGGCCTTTAGCCTGGCCTTTAGGGATGTCGCAGTGGTCGGCTCCCGGGCCCGTACCCTGGGCCTCTCCTTTAAAAAGGGGTTGGTGATTTGTTAAGTTTATAAAAGAGTTTGTGACGCCACCTGTGGCTTCTGGTGATGGTCACCAGCGCTGCGCAGTCCACTGAGGCTGATGATAAGGCAGCTGGATGGTATAGCTCCCCACAGGTGGAGCTAGGCCTCAGGGCAGTGTATGAACGGGGGTAGCAGGACGAGAGACCCCGCCGGGTCAGAGCAAGAACAGGGACAGACACGACAGTCACTTCAGTACCTTTTACTGATGGAAATTCAGGCACTCCCTAGAGCACTGTAGGGTGAAGGGTGTATGTCCGGATCCTCCCCAATGAGCGGGTTTTGGGCCTCCTGCTTCTTGACTCTGCGTAGTAAGTTTCTGACCTGCCTGGAGCTAGGCCTAACTTTGTCTCTGTCCTGCGCTGGCGGACCTTGTGGTAGGGCCTTCTCTTGGAGTGCACGTTCCCGACTTACGGGGCCTGTGTGTCTCCTGGCTCTGGTACGTATCAGCACTTTAGCGATCCTGGGACTTATAGTTCTCCAGGGATTCCGGTATATCTTACTGGGTCATGGAGATCCCAGTAAGCTTCGGACCCAGTGTCCGGTAACTGCTTCTTCGGGGTGAGCTAGTTAAGCTCCTCTGCCCCTATGAACTAACTCACTCTACTCGCCTTCAGCCTACTCGGACCCTCAATAGGCTACTCACACTAACGGCAGCTTGCCGCGCTTCACCGATCTTATGGCGCCGGCACACCTAAAGCTCACCTCTCTGAGCTACAACTGAGTCTAGAACACGCTCTTCTGCAGACTGACCTCTCTCAGGCTTCTACTGCAGGAACTCTCTCAACAGGTTTGCTTTCTGTCGACTCCAGTCTAGACTAACTGAGCTCGACTCTGCATTCAGGTTTGTACTTGCTGAACTCTCCAGAGGAACTGAGCTGCCTGGCTCCACCTTCCCTATTTATCTATCCCTAAGGGGCTCCCTCTGATGGTCTGAGGTGGAAGGTGGAGATGTGTGAATGGTTATGGGGGCCTCTTGTGGAGGAATCCTTCAATACACCCTTCTAGGATTTGTGATACCAAGCACAGCTGGGCTTCACACACGAGGTCCACCCGATCATCTTATATGCATAACGGCGCAGCGATCCTCCATTAAATAAGGTCAGGGAAATTTGCCATCTGGTACGTTAAATTTAAATCTGCTCCATTGGTTCCAGGACAAAGCTGCTTCCAGGAGGCGTCTGGAACAGTTTGCATTTTTCTCCTCATTGATGGTCATACTCTATCAATGGTGGAATAGGGTAAAATAGCTGTTCAGCTGACCACTATCTCATGCCTATGCTCACCTTAAAAGGAAAGCCATCATCAGAAAAAATTATGGTACCTATTTAAATTATTTTTTTTTGGCAATGCTTGTTTTCCCATATCACAATCTTTATAAATAAAAAATTGAAATTTTACAATTTACACATTAGACACTAGGGCTATATTAAACTCCTGCTCCCAATTTCAGGAGATCTACATTTACATTAGCCACAATGGTCGGGCTCCTACCCGTTCATTTGTATAGAAGCATATAAAGAGCGTGTGCAATTGTGCTTGTTGTGGGATGTGGCAGCCGTGGCATCGCCCATTCTGATTGGTGGATCCTGTCAGCTGTGTATAGAGGTGTTATATCAGTCATTGTAATCCTGCCACTTATAAGGAGCCTGCTGAAAACTTTCTTAAAGAAGTTGTCCACTACTAGAACAACCCCTACTCATACCCCACGTTTGGCCCCGATAAAATAAAAAATCTTATACTCTCTCTCCCATGCTGGCGCCGTTCCCACAATGTCAATGTGGCGCCCCTGAGGGTTCAGTCGCCACAGGGGTACTGCACCTCAGAACGAGGTATGGTATCTCCTCTCCCAGGTAAGGATGGAGTACTACACAGGACCCCAACCACACACTCAACACTACACCACTCCAGTTCTGTAGGGGGCCTAAAAAGCACCATAGTGCTGCCCCGGGCCTGAACGGAGGAGTTTGGGGGAACCAAAGTTAGGGGGAACCATGTAGTGAGTGAGGGTGGAGGAAGCATTTTACCTAAGCACTTAATTAGAATTCTATATAACTGGAGGCCATCTGGATAACAAGGTCTTTGGTCGTGGGTCTTTGGGACGGCAAGTCAGCACAAAGCTGCAGCCGGCCGAGGGTCCACGGTTCCCTGTCTCAGGCCTCGAGACGGGGGGTCGGGGCAGAGTTATAACCGGCTCTGTCCCCGGTCAGGGTCCAAGCAAGAAGGCCCAGGAGGGGAACAGAGGAGTTAAGCTCCACAGGCGAAAGGATCTCAGGGGGTGCAGACAGAGCGGAGTCGCCACCTGCATACCTTATTCTGGCCCGGCCAGAGAGACCCTGCCACAAAAAGGGGTACCGGTCCCCGATTATCTGACTTTGCACTTCACGTCTCTGTCGGAAAAGTCCGGAGGCTTATGTGGATCCCAGGGGGATACGGACGGAGCGGAGTCGCCACCTATATGCCCTAATATGAGTTTGTCCAGAGGGACCCGGCCTTAAGCCACGTTCTCACCACAAGTCACCAAAAAGGGCACCCAGTCGGTCCGGGATCTACACGTTATCCACAAGGGACATCGCAGTATCCATACGGGACTCAGTGGGGGACACAAGGCGGGAGAAGTTCAACAAGAGAGGAACACACTTGAGCGGGGGTCCTGTCAAGCGCTCCTGAACTACCTGGAGTGTGCTGAACCCCACCCTGGCGGCCGCAGCTCGCCGTGTGACAGCAGAGAGAAGCTCTGAGCTGACAAAACACCACAGTGAGTAAAGACTCGGATGACTTCAACTACTGCCTCTGTCTGTTCTTTCCTCCGTGGCTCCGCACCCACCGACGCTCTATTCTACACCCTCTCTCTAAGCTGCCCTGAGGCCCCGCTCCACCTGTGGGGAGCCGCACCAACTAAGCTGCCTGAACACCGGCCTCAGAGGACTGTCGCAGCGCTGGTGATCCTCACCAGACACCACAGGTGGCGTCACGAACATTCCCCTATCCCATATAACTTTCCCCCTTCTTTTAAGAGTGACCCCAGGGTACGGGGCCGGGAGCCGGCCACCGCGACATCCCCCGAGATCAGGCAACAACAAGACCCGGGTGCCGAGTCGTCATCCCCATCCCCTGGGCGCGTCATCAACACTTGCTCTCCCCGGGGCTGTGGTGCGGTGTTGTGACAATCAGCGCTTGCATCACTGTCCCCACCTCCTGTCGAATTAAACATGAAGAGGAAGTCTACACTGCGGCTGATCTCTGACTTCCTCTTCATGTTCAATTCGACAGGAGGCAGGGACAGTGACACCGGCGCTGATTGGGGACCGGGTTCACATGTCACAACAACCGCACGGGAGCCCCGGGGAGAGCGAGTGCCGACATTGCAGGAACGGCGCCAGCACCGGAGGAGAGTATAAGTTTTTTTTTATTTTATTGGGACAAAGCATGGTGTATGAGAAGGGGTTGTCCAAGTAGTGGGCAACCCCTTTAAAGAGCAGGAAGTAAGTCTAAAAAAGCCCCACAGGTCACTGTAATAATTGAAGTTTTTTTTTTTTTTTTTTTTTTAAAATACGTGCAACATAAAAACCTGATTTAAACAATAAATCCTTTTCTAACAACACATCCCCGCCCTTACACTTGCCAGCCTTTTCAACTGAAGCAGCTGTATTCTAGGGAGACAAAAATAAGCTCAACACACAATGTTTATCGTCTAGGGAAAGCAGGCTTCCATAGGAACCTGCGGCTTCTGTTTTGTATACAAGGTATAACGATCTGTATACAAAGCAAATCGCACAATCTGGGATTTGTTGACTGGTATCCTTTACATATTTTTAAATATTTCTTCACTAAAAAGCAAAAAAAATAAATGGCACATTATTATAAACACACTGCCCATTTTGTTTCCTCTCTGTCATCAGATTTCATCAACACAAAAAAAACTACAAACATTACTAAATAAATTTCTTAGACCTGATGAGGCTCGTATACTTACTTTGAAAATCCATATTCTCATTTTAATCTCAGACAGGAAAACTTTCAAAATGGGGTATACAGCAGTTTAGTCATTGAATTTCAACGTAAGTATATCAGCCTCATCAGTCCTGAGAGATGCCTGCAAGTGAAATCTGATGACACTTGTGCTTCAAAAGCAATCTCATTTTCCATGATGGGAGAATATGGCTAGCTTTCTTAAGGGTAGGGAATAACTTGCTATTTTGGAAAAACCTATTTAAATGAAATCTCTGGAAAGGATAAGTGTGGCCTCGACATTGTTTTTTTTTCTAAACCTGGAGGTACAGACAAACGTTCATCATGATCTCCGTCACATCTGTAATCATGGCGGGGATTCTCTCTTTTCCGCATCACTTTGAAGCAAATTAGTTAATTATGCATCTGGTGTGTAGTCATAAACCAGGGAGGTTTTCATAGCGAGCCGCAGAATCTTCAGAAGTGGCGGAATGGTTTCTCGCTCATCACAAGCCAGTTTATGGACATGGTTTCCTGACAGACATATGCATGTGAAATATTTTATTTATATAGCGCCATCATATTCCAAAGCGCATTACAGACATTATCCTCACAATCTAGATTTCCTATCAGTATGTGTTTTGAGTGTGAGAGGAAACCGGAGAAAACACATCAAACACGGGGAGAACATACAAACTCCTTGGAGACGTTATCCAAATATTAGAGAAATATAAAAAACATACATTGCATGGCTCAGTGTGGATACCAGAGCAATCTAATCACCTCCCCAGATCACGGCATACCTGTGCGAACTGTAGATTATATAGAAGGAAAGGAACAATATCATGAGCTTCTGATCACTCACCTTTTGTAGCTAATCGGATTATCATCATATCCTGATTCAGAGAGGAGTAAGAGGGTGAAAACTCTTTCTTCAGCACCAGGGCTTCTATTCGCAAGGAATAACTGGGGGGAAAAAATAAACATCTTTGTCTAAGGCTTATTTGTGTTAAAGCTTTGGTTTTGCATAGAGACATATTTGCATTACTAGCAAATATGGCAGTACAATGAGACATTACTACACAGGTATTTTACATAACAATCCTTCTTAGTCACTTGGACAGGAGCCTCATATCTGTCTGGTGAAATGTTAATAGGAACTCCAACACTTTCTTTGTACTTTAACAAAGAGTTTAGCTGATTAGCACAAGTACAAGCATCTCTGGGACTCTGGAAATGCCAGTGTATCCATCAACAAGCCAAGCCAACCCTGAGTGAGTCACAGGCCAACGCCTTGTAGAGCCCTGAACACAAAGTCATAGGGAAACTGATGCAAGAGTGTTGATAACACAAGATGTCATAATGTCAATCACAGAAATGAGAATAGGACTGCATTGTTCTTACAGAAAAATCTATGGAAGACTTGGCAAATCTCCTACAGAACCATAATCTGATGTAGACGGACCTGGACTGTCAACACGTCATTTCAGTCTCAGGTCTAAATAAAAATGTACTAAAGTCAGAAAGAATCCAACTATCTGATCTAGCCTGAACTGCAAGATCTAGCCCAATTTAAAGAAGGCTGGTCACCACCCCTGACATGTCAGTTTAAGAAAATAATTGCATTCCCCGTGAAATACCAGTTCTAGAGCAGCTTTTCGTATGACCCTGAATTGTGTAGCTCCTCTACTAAACCTCCTGGAAATTTAGGAATAAACTGACAGCTGGTTGTTACCAGGAAGGGGGTGTGTCCCTGCAACATCGGACACTGTCCAATCAGTGGTGTCTCTGCACCCAATTAATAAAGGGAATGCTAATGCCCAGCTGTCAATTTATTTCTAAATTTCCAGGAGGTTTAGTAGAGGAGCTACACAATTCAGGGTCATACGAAAAGCTGCTCTAAGGTACAGTTCTAAGAAAAAACTCTCAAGAATTGTTATAAGGAATACAATTATTAAACACAATCCACTCAGAATTCTACAGCTACTTTTAAAAGAGGACCTCTCACTTGATGTATAAAATTTAAAATGGGTACCTCCTCGGATTGGTGCTGCTCCATTGATTCTGGAACAGTTTTTCTTTTTCTTCTGTGCCCCTCCATTCCAAAGTTGTGACATGACATCCAAGAATAAAAGGTGAAGATTTTCCCTGGAACCACCTGGGCGTAAACCCCAGAACCTCTCTGTGGGCGTGACTGTCTTTTAATTGGCCAGAAACAGAGGAGAAGAAGCAAATACCTATAGACAAGATCTGTGGAATACGCCCAGTTGGTTGAATTACATTTTAACTTTGGAACAAAAGGGGCAAAAAAGAATAAGAAAAACTGTTCCAGAATCAGTGGAATCATGACAATTGGAGGAGGAACTTAAAAGTAAAAAGATCCAGTGAAAGGTACTTTAAAAAATAATAAGATTATAATTATAATATAAATCACACAAAATCCTACAGTTAAGCTAGATAAGACATACATTGTGTAAGCTGCCTATTTTCAAGAAATCCTAACAAATTGTCCCACTGCTAGGACCCCCAGAGACAAGCCGTACGCTGTGGGGAACATTAGAATAAATTTTCAATTTGACTGCAGCACCACCACAGGAAAATATACTATTATACATTTTTATTGAGATTAATAGCCTGTCCATGTAATGGTTGTGAATAGTCCTCCACAATTTTTATTTGTCTGGCTTATAGATCATTGTCTTAAACAAGTGGATCCTCTAATAACACAATGTCTTCAATGGTTTTTTCGATTTTCCAATGACCGGGTAAATTGAAATACAGATAAATGACCCAGAATCCAACAAATTCACACCATAAAGTCTACATGATATTTTGGTTTTAACTTACTTTGGCACTTGAATCAGCATGTACATGAAGGAATCCGCCAGGGACAATTTTGTGATTTCACCATTGAAGGCTTTCAACTTCTTCACCTACAAAGAAACACAATTTAGACAGATTAGATTATTGCATGCACATCAATACAGGAAAATCAGACAGAATAAGCACAAACATAGGAGGCATCCAGACTAAAAGCTATCAATTCCAGGTGGTTTATTTTATTCCATCGAAACAGGATAGCGCAATTGTTCCCAATATGAAAAGACACTCCCAGATCGTACCGCACACTAAGCCGATAATAGTCCTTCCAAATTCCTTTTTTCCCCCCACATAACTCTGAAATTGTTTTATTTCTATATAAAGACAACCCTGTAAAGTTATTTGTAATCCCATATGTAGCTAACGCAGCATGTTAAGACAAGATAGGATGTAAAAGCAGAAACAAAATGTATACACGTATAATTTTACCTAATCCCTCACATAGTATACAAAAACACAATGGGCTGCAATAATAGGATTTTAGCACAGTGTATTATTAAAGAATTATCTATACAGGTATATGTCATATTTGACATAGAAATCTTTTACAAATCTAAGAACAAATTCAGATATACTGCACGCAACGTGCTAAATTAGAGAAAAAAAAAATAGAATGGGACATTTGTAAAGGATAAGTAAAGTAAATGGATGTTTCCTGGCAATAGAATTATATCGCAGGATTCTGGACAAAGAAAAATTACGGTAACTAGTATTGTATTTTTTTTTTTTTTTTTAATAGTATTACCAATATTTTTTTAATTTGCCATTTTATTTTACTGCAGCTAAACCTTTTTTGCAGTAATACAGTAACAGAGATGATCACAAAGTATTCCCTATGAAAAACGAATGCCACCTACTTCCCTCCTCTCTCTCAATGCACAACATCTCCAAAGCTGGCCACATCCTCTGGAATAAACTTCCACAGCCTACTAAACGTGTTCACACTTTTAAACTATAATCAAATGTTGAAAATATCTGCAGCAAAAACCACGTGTTACATGCAGATTGTACAGTGGATCTTACTGAGGACAAGCTGGAGATTTCATCCTTTATTGTAGATTTTACGCTTTGCAATACAAAGTCCTCAAAATGACTTTACATGCTGACGATTCTCCGGCGGAGAAATTTACCGCAACGTGTAGAGGAGATTTCTTCAACTCTCATCTACTCAGCTAGTACTTTTTTACACTGCAGATTTTCTGAATGCAAATCTGCAACACATATGCAACGTTTGTGCATATCCTTAATCCCTGCTTACATGCGTTCTGTGCTTTTCACGGACAGAAGACGTTCCCATTATAATTTATGGGCTTGTCCATATGTCCGTCTGCTTTTCTCAGACCGATAGTCCACAAGCAAAAAAAAACAAACCAAACCTTAGAGACATGTCAGTTTTTGATTTGATTTGCAGATCAAACTCGATTAATCAAGTGAATGGATATGAATTACATTTGGATGTCCTCTATATTACGTCCATATGAGGTCAGTTTTTCGCTATAGTTATAAGAGAAGCTATGCAAACCTCCATTGGTTCATGTTGCAAAAGTGAACGGAAGACTAAAAACTGGTGAAAATCTGATGAAACACAGATCAGTCAGTCTTATCCACGTTGAAGTCATCCCTCTAAACTTGACTTCTTAACTGTATTTGCATCCTCAATTAAAACACTACAACCTCACAAAAAAAAAGTAAAATATTTTGCCTATTTATAGTGCATTTACATATGCCGATTTTGGCCACTTAATGCACCTTAAAGGGAACCAGTCAGGTCCCCCATGCCCTCCAACCCAGAAGCATTCATCAATTCCGGCCTAACCAGCCCTGTATAACGTTGAATGAAAACAAAGGTATAAAAAAAACGTTTATATTGTCCCAGTTTGCTTTACTAATGAGGGGTTTGACTAGTCAATGGGGTGTTAGTTGCCAGAGACTAGTCAGCCTGCTTTCTATGTCATCACGTAATTTGCACGAACAGAGTCATTTCGGCAGCGTCACTGCGGCTCTGAAGCTGGGAGTCCGCTTCCTGGCAACAGAGGTGCACTGAGGAATACCATAACCTATCTTCTGAACTTCTGGTCATGCGCCGTGTGCGCCTCTGAAGCTGGGAAGCGGACAACTGGCTACAGAGGTACAGTAACGCTGCCGGAATGAGCGGCGCGCACGCGCGAGATTTGCATGAGCGGCTTTGACTCTGCTGGTGCAAATTACGCTATCACGCACATAGGGGCGGGATAACATGGAAAGAGGGTTGATCAGTCTGGGGTAACTAACGCCTCATCGACTAGTCAAACCCCTCATTAGCATAGGAAAAGGGGACATTATAAATGCTTTTTTTATACCTGGTTTTCACTCAACGTTATACAGGGCTGGTTAGGCAGGGAATTTACTCATACATAGGTGAATGCGGCTGGCTTGGAGGGCATGGGGGACCTGACTGGTTCACTGCTTATTGTTGATGTAACAATTTCTTTGGCGTTCATTTACATGGGCCAATGAACAATGATAGGTACAATCTTTAACACGATTGTTCTGTCATAAATTACCATGTTATCAGCAGCTCATCACATGATGGGCTGCCCATAATGATTTTTTTTTTAAGCTGGCCTAATTGATCCGAACACTCAACAAGCGAGCATTTTGCTCATTTGTGAGGCAATAGCTGGCATGTTTAAAACGTTGCAGCAGTGTTTTTTTTTTGCTACAATGGCAGCAAAAATGCATTGTTTTGCCAGGATTTACCAAATTCATGGTATGGTAAAAATGTTACAGTTCGAACATGATTCCACCAAAAAGAACGCACGCAGCAGTCTCTCAAGTGGAAAATTGGGAACTTACTTTCCTATGAACACGCTTGGCAATTATGTACTTGTCATTAGGCTATAGGACAAGAATATGGTATCAAAAGATCCTCTAACAGGAGAATACCCACTGACATTATACAAAAACATAGTGGCATTCATACTACAGCAAACCAATGTAAAAAATATATAATATATATAGTGGCAATTTTTTTTCTTTATTTTTTGTTTGAGTAGTAGTAGTGAGAAAACAAGCAGCTTTTTCTGTTGTAAAGATGTGAAATAGAGATTTGAAGCAAACTACCTAGTATACCTTTTATATTGTCTCCAGCCTAATATTATGATTGATGACTTGTTGTCTTTAAGTGTAAGGATGGGAGATGTTCATACAGCTCATTGTGTCCTACATATGGAGCTGCAGTAACTCTTCTACGTGCATAGTTTACAGCTGCTAATTAAAACCACATTGTAATTTAATGCCCATTTAATAAAATATGTAGAGCCACTTTAACAATTCTTTTAAGATAGACAGACTATAAATGTCCTTAAATATTTATAGATTTTTCAAAGAAAAGCTCTGAAAATTAATAGTGGGACGTGCTCATAATTCAAGCTCATATTAAAAGCTTGGTGAAGCATTTGGCATCAGGGAAGCAGGCGGACGCAGGCAGACGGGCGGACGCAGGCAGACGGGCGGACGCAGGCAGACGGGCGGACGCAGGCAGACGGGCGGACGCAGGCAGACGGGCGGACGCAGGCAGACGGGCGGACGCAGGCAGATTCAGGCAGAGCACTGTGTGCACAGCTATGGAACACTCTTGTCAGGACAGCGATAACAGATGAAGCTGCGGGGCAAGGCTGCTGCCTGCATGTATAACAAAGCAAAATAACAGCCTTTGTATAAAGGGATTACCACTACAGATAGACGATCCCACAGAAATATACTTCTGCTCATCTTACTTCTCTCATTAGCAGTAATACCAAGTATTATCTTAGGTGTAGTTGCATTACATAGGGCCTAGATCATGGCTAAAGTCAAACCCTATACAGTATCCTGCATCTCTAAAGGGAATACGTTATTATTTCTTTTTTTTTTTTTTTTTACATATTAGAGGCAAAACACATTTCTTTTATTCGTTTCCTATCTAACCTGTTCTAGATTCTGATTGCAGATTTTTTATTCTTTTTTCTGTACGGGAATATGGGAGCCGAAGTCTTGCCAGAGCTTGTTAACAGCAGTCAGATATATGCTTTACTGCAGCAGCCTTGTGGCCATAAGAAACAATAGACAGGAGAAGTTTATTGACTTCTATGGGAGTTTGTTGTGGGCAGGTTCTGTGATCTGCCACTGTAAAGGAAGGGGGAGAAGGTGAGCTGTAACCATCACCTATTGTGGATGGTGGATCCTGTGGTGAAACCTTTTCTGATAATGAGATAAATCTGAAGCGCAGTGGCGTAACTTGAAGCTCATGGGCCCCAATTCAAAAGCTCCAATGGGGCCCCTAATTATTGCAAGTCTTTAATAGCATAGGTCTTTTTATACGGGCAAAAGGGACTTTTGGGGCCCCATACAGTCATGGCCAAAAGTTTTGAGAATGACACCAAAATTATATTTTCACATGATCTGCTGGCCTCTGGTTTTTATTAGTGTTTGTTTGATGTTTATATCACATACAGAAATATAATTGCAATCATATTATGAGTACCAATAGGTTATATTGACAGTTAGAATGAGTTAATGCAGCAAGTCAATATTTGCAGTGTTGCCCCTTCTTCTTCAAGACCTCTGTAATTCTCCCTGGCATGCTCTCAATCAACTTTTGGACCAAATCCTGAATGATAGCAGTCCATTCTTGCATAATCAATGCTTGCATTTTGCCAGAATTTGTCGGTTTTTGTTTGTCCACCCGTCTCTTGATGATTGACCACAAGTTCTCAATGGGATTAAGATCTGGGGAGTTTCCAGGCCATGGACCCAAAATCTCTATGTTTTGTTCCATGAGCCATTTAGTTATCACCTTTGCTTTATGGCAAGGTGCTCCATCATGCTGGAAAAGGCATTGTTGGGCGCCAAACTGCTCTTGGACGGTTGGGAGAAGTTGCTCTTGGAGGACATTCTGGTACCATTCTTTATTCATGGCTGTGTTTTTAGGCAAGATTGTGAGTGAGCCGATTCCCTTGGCTGAGAAGCAACCCCACACATGAATGGTTTCAGGATGCTTTACAGTTGGCATGAGACAAGACTGGTGGTAGCGCTCACCTCTTCTTCTCCGAATAAGCTGTTTTCCAGATGTCCCAAACAATCGAAAAGGGGATTCATCAGAGAAAATAACTTTGCCCCAGTCCTCAGCAGTCCACTCCCTGTACCTTTTGCAGAATATCAGTCGGTCCCTGATGTTTTTTCTGGAGAGAAGTGGCTTCTTTGCTGCCCTCCTTGAAACCAGCCCTTGCTCAAAGAGTCTCCGCCTCACAGTGCATACAGAAGCACTCACACCAGCCTGCTGCCATTCCTGAGCAAGCTCGGCACTGCTGGTAGTCCGATCCCGCAGCTGAAACAGTTTTAAGATACGGTCCTGGCGCTTGCTGGTCTTTCTTGGGCGCCCTGGAGCCTTTTTGACAACAATGGAAGCTCTCTCCTTGAAGTTCTTGATGATGCGATAGATTGTTGACTGAGGTGCAATCTTTGTAGTTGCGATACTCTTCCCTGTTAGGCCATTTTTGTGCAGTGCAATGATGGCTGCATGCGTTTCTTTAGAGATAACCATGGTTAACTGAAGAGAAACAATGATACCAAGAACCAGCCTCCTTTTAAAGTGTCCAGTGATGTCATTCTTACTTAATCATGACTGATTGATCGCCAGCCCTGTCCTCATCAGCACCCACACCTGTGTTAATGGATCAATCACTAAAACGATGTTAGCTGCTCCTTTTAAGGCAGGACTGCAATGATGTTGAAATGTGTTTTGGGGGTTAAAGTTCATTTTCTGGGCAAATATTGACTTTGCAAGTACAGTAATTGCTGTTAAGCTGATCACTCTGACATTCAGGAGTTTATGCAAATTGCCAGTACAAAAAATGAAGCAGTAAACTTTGGAAAAATTACTATTTGTCTCATTCTCAATACTTTTGGCCATGACTGTAGACTGCGGGGGCCGGGTGCGATGGCATTTCTTGCAACTATTGTAGTTACGCCCCCTGCTGAAGCGTCATCTCAGGAAGTGTCAGCTTTTTAGGCTCAGTGGCCACAGTGAAATTAGTCAAGATCAGTTATATGTAATTTTCTGATGACATTTTCCCTTTGAACAATAGGTTTTCTGTTTAGAACACAGACCACTATGAGAGTACGACACACATATGAGTGAGAAGTTAAAAAGGGTCGTACTGTCAAAAAGATATTGATGACCTATCCTAAGGATAAATTATTAATATCAGATCAGTGTGGTCAGACACCCGGCACTCGCATGATCAGTTATAATTTACATCTGGCCATCGCTGGAGCAAACACAGAGGTGTAATGCACAAGTCAATTCAGTGTGTAGTGGCCACTGCTGGGTACTGTAGGTCGGCTTTTATTCCCTTGATTTCTCTTGGCATTGTCACAATTTATATAACCAAGTGATCTGCTGATTTGGCTCCTACTGCCCTTGCTTTCTTACATATCTGTTCTGTGTCTACATGGGAGACAGCAAATCGGCAGATATTATCGTTTATCTGTGGTAGGAAAATTCTTTAAGATACGTTACTGTCAGCAGCCCCTGGGGGCAGAAAAAGAAAGTCCCATTCTTTGTTACGTGATGGTTCTGGTTAATAAATGTAAGAACATGGTCAGGAAAGATCCCCCTGTTGTATAGTCCTGCTCCTGATCATCATTACTTGGACCAGGCGTTGTGCACCATTTAGCTGGTACCTCGGGCGCACAGAAACAATCTGTAGGGAACAGCTGATGTTAGGGGTTGACCTACAGAAGAGGTGGATTCTAAAGTTCTCTCTCCCAGCTACCTTGGAGATCTCCTGTGTGCTCTATGAGAGAGCCACTGTCCTACTTCACTGGTGATGGCTTACCTCATTGACAGCAAAAAGGATTGTCAATCTGAAATCAGACTTGCCAGATCCTTCCACATCATCTGTTGGAGGAGAGTCAGGAGGCCCTAATGCACATTAGGCTAGCAACTGAGCCCGCCAATAATCGTCAGGTTAGGCTCACATTCTATGACCAAGGGCTTTTAGCCTGAAACGCGTCAGAAGAATTGACATGCTTTTTTAACCAGGGATATCCTATGCCTTTTTTCAACAAAATGGAATAAAGATTGAACTTTTTATATACCACATTGATCCTTTTGTTTTTTCCCCCATGTTCCTTCTGGTGGTCAACAGATGGGATTCCAAAGTGAGCTTACCTAGGAGCTGCTACATCTATTAACACACGGTGAGGCTTTTTCCTTTTTTCTACCTTATAGGCTCACATTAGTCTGATGTGTATGGGGGCCTCATTTGCTCCCACAATTAATCAACATCCCCAATGAGAGCAAACATGTATCCAAGTATTGACATGGTATATTGAAGTATTTTAGCCCTCATTTCACACTTGATACATTTGTCTGTAAACACATTATGTAATAGCAGCAAAGGATAGTCCTTTATGTTAGTGATTAGCTTCGGTGTCGCTGACAGAAATTATCTAGTCCCCGCAGGAAGGGTGTCAGCAGCTAATGGAAACTGGCAGTGGAATGTTGTGACCCGGCAGGATAGGATTTTTCCAACTTAAATATTCATTTTATGTTAGTTCACACTTTAAAACAAAGTACTGGGGAAAGGGTCATTTGCATCAGGATGAAAATACTAAACTATTGTTGAGAGGACTAGATCACAAAACATCCCTATAGAGCTTCTAAGGGGTAAAGCTATTCCTCCAATTTTTGCATCATTCAGAATAACAAACTACTGCAGAAAAATTGTCATTATTGAAAAGTTAACTGTAAGTGGATAAAAGCCTGAATAATACATGTGATCCTCTATCGTCCTCTGTAACTGTATATACAGTTCCCAAGTTCACAGAATAATAGCCAAGTCTGCTGGATGCGTCTATCAATGGAAAAAGTCACGTCACTAATGAGATCACAAAGTCTTTATCACCATTACCTTCTGTGCGGGAGAAGAAGTAACTCTTTACATGTCACCCATTATACTGCTGTAGCTTCAAAGCCACAATGTGTCACATCATTGGCGGATGCATGCAAGAAAGGCTTAAAGGGAACCTGTCACCACGAAAAAGCAGTCCAATCTGTAGGCACAATGTTATAGAGCAGGGGACAGTTGAGCAGATTGATATATAGTTTTGGGAGAAAAAATTCAGTATAACCTGTGTTTTCATCCTTTAAACCTCTGGTCTGGATTTTGGGTCCAATGGCAGTCCTATCAGTGACTGACAACTATATTTGTATAAATGTGCACACACAGATAACTGTCAGTCACTGATAACCCTGCCCACTAGACCCAAAATCCAGAGCAGAGGTTTAATTGATGAAATCACAGGTTATACAGAATCTTTTCTAACAAATATATCAATCTACTCAGCTCCCCCTGCTCTATAACATGGTGCCTGCAGATTGGATGGCATTTTCATGGTGACAGGTTCCCTTTAACATGAATACAGAATTTCAATGTACTGTTCATGGATAAGTTGTACCTCTTCAGCCTCTGGAGACATCTTGAGAAGTTCCTGAAGGGTTTCGGAGTCATACAAATCACACTTTCCCTTTCGAATATCTTCAATAATATGTTCGGCAGACCTAATAGCAAGTGAAAAAAGATTTACATAAACCATATAACATATCTATCTGCATACATACACATTCATGAATCGATGTACTCATCTACCATAGTGTTTAGCAGCACAGCCTTCAGAGGTAGGAGCAAAAATAATCCTCCGAGGAATAAAGCCGATTAAATAAAAAAAAAAAAATGGAGAATAGATGCAGCACTCCAAAGATTCCAATGAAAAAGTGAATTTATTCACCAAATATGCAATGTTTCAGCTGTCTCGACATGTATCTAACAGTGTTTATTTGATAAAGGCTGCATTAAGACAGCGGAAACGTAGCATATTTGGTGAATAAATTCACTTTCTTTCATTGGAACCTGTCTCTATTTCCATTATATGTAAATTAGATGTGATATAGTTTTGGAAACCTCAGATCTAGCGCTAGATGTAATGTGATAAAACTTTGGTATACTTGATACCCCTTGGTATTTTAGCCTGGGGTGTTAACACTTGCTTCATGGTGTATGAGAAATGTTATATACAAGACACCTTTACAACCACTTGCTGCAAGTTTTTAGACACAGATTTTAGCATTTTAAGATGTTTTATCCATTTTTTTTTTTAATGGTGTTTCCTTTAGTCTACATCAAAACAAATAAATAAAATCTAAAATAGTTTCCTATGTGTCCAAACAACTATGGTAGAACTCACTTTTTAAACTGTTTCAGGAATATCCCAATATTCATGCTTCGCTTGGAATCCAGCAGAGAAACCTGGAAAAGCAGAAAGAGTATATTTCTAGAAATGAACATCCACAATATTCATCTTATATTTGGTGGAAAGCTTAATCCGATGTGTACATTGCGGCACGGTGTGTGACAGACGCATGAATTATGTAGAACCTAGCAGCAGACGGTCCTGTAATGGATACAGGTAACAGCAGATTTCTCCTTCTAGATAAACCTGTAACGAGCAGAGACATTTCTTCTATTGAGGAGTTTTAGGCACTGGACACCTTTACTTAAAAACACCAATTACATTTCTTAAAAGAATGTTTTGGGAATCTATGGGCGTTACTTAAAGGAATATTCAAACATGAAGCATTTATCTCCCATCCAATCACCAGAACATCGAGATTTGGGACGTCTAGTCCCCCCGCCGCAAGCTTGAAGTATGTTTCATGAAATTGGGCATGCAACCCGTTGTAAAATCCACAACTGTGCTAATGCAGCCAGCGTCTGCATCATGAGGTTCAGGCAGCATGAATCTCCTGTCAGGTCCTCTCCAAGTACCTAAAATAGTCAATTTATAAAAATATAACTAGTTTGTAATTTGCTCCATTTAAAAATATTGTGCCATTTGTCAGTTAAAGAGATGGTCTTTAGCATCAAGGCTGCGTGCCCACTATGCGTTTTTCAAGCGTTTTTGCTGCGGAATTTCCGCAGTGAAAACGCTTAAAAAACACTTGGTAATATGTGCCCCATGGTCCCCAATGATAATCCGCATGTGCTGTGCACATGCTGAGGAAATTTCTGCTGCGGATTATCATTGCGGAAAAATACGCAGCATGTCCATTCATTTTGCGGACACGCAGCGTAATTGCCGCCATTGACTTGCATTGAACCGCATATTATCTGTGTGAGCACATGTGCCCATGCGGATATTATGGGATTCTATGTGCGGATGGTACCCGGGTCTGGAGAAGAGGGGATTCTCCTCCAGACCCGGGTACCATAGTACCTGTAGTTAAAAAAAAAGAATTTAAAATAAAAAATAAAGATTATACTTGCCTTCCGATGGCCCCGGTCTCCTCAGCTATGCGTCCAGTGTGTTGTATGGGTCGCGGTGGTGTGAAAGGACCTGCCATGACGTCATTTAGTCATGTGACAGGTCACGCGACCGCTGACGTCGGCTGTCACATGACTAAATTACGTCATGGCAGGTCCTTTCACACCACCGCGACCCATACAACAGACCGGACGCAGCAGAAAAAACACTGGGGGTCATCGGAAGGCAAGTATAATCTTTATTTTTTACCATTCTTATTCTTTTTTTTTTTTTTTTTTAACTATTACTTGGTCACACTATATAAATCCATGCCGGTTGCATGGATGTATATAGTGTGACCAAGTTGTCAAGCACTTTTCCAAGTGATGCTAAAATCGCTTGGAAAAGCGCTTGATAACCCGCATGCAGAAATGCATGCAAAAACACTTGACAAACGCATGTAAAATCCACATGCGCTTTTCCTGCCAGGGAGAAGCGGAAAAAATATGCAGCATTTCTGCATCGTGGGCACTTAGCCTTAGGAAGTATTTCTAAGGCCAGGGTGCGGCCCTGCACCTACTTCCGTCTTTGCAGTACAAGTTCCCCTTTTCCTTCCGGAGCAGCGCTCTGTTGAAATTTACAGATGTTTGGCGTCACATACACTTCTATGGTTCTCATTAAAGTCAACGATCCCAAAGAGGTCCATGAGAAGCTGACAGTTTTCAGGAACAAGCAGTTGCAGCCCATACTCCGTAACAGTAAGACTTCTATGGGCTCCACCAACCTCAATGGAACTCGTAGAACGAAGTCGAGGAGAAGGTAAGGAAATGCAAATTGCAGCAGAAGGAAAAGCATATTGAGGAAACTTCAAGAGCAGGACAGCATACTGGCACCAGGTATTTTCTACCTCATCCAACGGCAGCAAAATGTAGGAAAAGAAACCCCGATTACAGCTATGTATCACTTAGTTTACTGGGTGCAGCAGCTGTGACACAGAGTTCTTAGATGTAACATAAAACAGAGCTCAGAAAGCTGCCCCTGCCCACACCATGCTATCTATGTACATTGTCTATTGACAGTGAGCTGCTTATCACAGGATGGGGTGCAGTCGGACTAGCATGCACCTAAGCACCAGACCTGGTAGTGATAAAGTCCTAGTGATAAAACCTTCACTGTAAGTAAACAGCATAATAAATGACATATCGCTGAATTCAGTGTTTCGGCCCTCATCTCATGAGGTCTTCAGATTACATAACAAAAACCTGCTGATAGATTGCCTGTAATATTTTTATATTGAAATTAAAATTACAAAAAGTAGGAGTTTTATTTTTTTTTAAAAAAAGATTTCATTAAGGCCATTTTAGGTAGTGGGAAAACTCCATTAACTGCTATTTAGTTTCTTCAATATTCCCTACTTGCTTCTATTCCACCCAGGACACTTCAGACAAAGAACCCAGTGTTCCTAAATGGTCTTAATTCAAAATCCAAACACCTAAATCAGAGGCTTTGCCTACTACACTGTCTCTCCTCCATGCTTTACACTGCATTTAAGACTCTAAAAGAAATAAAAATAAAGTAAATCCACAGGGAAGTAACAAAAATGACACGTTCTTATAAACATGTTGCCCATTCTCACTGGCGTGGCTTGTGCCTTCTACGTGTCCTCACCCATTATATGTCCTGTAGGACAGGAGTCAGCAAACAAATTTGGAAAAGCGACGATAAGTATAATTAGTACGGAGCTTGTGCTCACCATAACATCACCCGGTAGCTATCAGTTACAGGTGCTATCTCATAATGGCGGAGCCTTGAACCACGTAAATTAAGAGAGTCTGTGCCCCTCCTGCATTATCATCTTCCTGCCGCACCATCAGCACTTTCTAACTCCGTCTATGTATAGTCTCTGAAAACAGGTCTTTATCTGGGGCAGCAGGACAAGGCACAGGATGTACGTTCTCTATAGAAAACTATTCCTGATGAAAACCAATCTTATTTTATCGTGAATAACGTGAGATATATCCAGGAATACTTGAGAATGAGACAATCCAATGTTGCATCATCAGCTCCGTTCGCACAGGTTTTTTTCTTTTTATGATGTTGGACTATCCAGACCTTAATAAAATGCGAGGAAACTGAAGTATCCAGGAAAAAAATCCATGAATGCATGGGAAGAACATAATACAAGTTGGACCTTAGGTTTGCTTTGAACCCATGGCCACAGTGCAACAAGGCACACATGCCAACCACCGGGCGGCCAACTAACCAAGGTCCACCAGTCCCCTGTGAGAAATGTTTGGAAAACATGCAAGTTCCTTTGCACCCTGCATTTTGAAGTAGAGCCTGTGCAGCCTCTCACCGCTCACGTAAGACCAGTTCTACTCCTGATTTCACGTGCCGATGACCGGATTAGAGGTCAACTTCTCTTACTACCAAAAACATATGAAGTAATCGGGGCTCTCCTTGTAAACTGAACAATGCCTTCACTTGTACATCACGGGGCTGGCTGTAGGCATACAGTAGCCAAGCTTCTCGGTGGAGTCACGTGTCATCGGTGGATGCCAAGGAGAACACAATAAACAGTAAATAAATACTCAGGAGAACATCCGCGTATTGCACCCAGGTTCAGAAGCTGCTATGTCACAGTGGGTACACGCTGTACCGTTCATTAACCCATTACAGATCGGGAGAAAGTTCCTGCCAGGATGTAAAGCTGACCTTACTAGCAACAAAGGCAGGAGACAACAATTATCTATTCATTTGTACTTGTATCACTAACTGATGTGCATGGAGTGAGTAATGTTCCCAAGGAAAGTCCCACAGTGAACCCAAGAGCAGAACGCCAACATGAAAATAGATATCCACAGAGTCCTCCATGCCCAGTTATGTGGATCTGTAACTATAAGCTGCACAACACAATGGGAATGATTGATAGTTCACTAATTAAATAGAATACACCAACATTATCGTACAGGTACAACGGCAGATAGAGCTCCATCTATATTGTTATTGCCCTTGCAATAAGGTAACATTACACCATGGCTGACTGATGTACCAGTGTAGATACATCACACACACGTCAGCCATAGCGTAATGTTCATTTATTGCAAATATACCTATCGAGGGAGAGGAAATATTAAACAGCATGTGTGAACATGCTGCCTAATATGTAGCAATATGTATCAATATGTTAGAAATGGAAAAATGGGCAAGAAGAATGATGATAGAGACTTTGACAAGGGGATATTGTGACAACTGCATCAGAGCTTCTCCAAGGGTGTTCCAAGTATACAGTGGTGGTGAGCGCCATGCAGAGGTGCCCCAAGGAAGGACAGCTTGTGAACCAAAGGCAAGGCTCATTAATGCAAGTGGGACGCGATGGCTAGTGCATCATTTGATCATTGCTGAAACAGTAAGGCCACGTTCACACTTTCAGTATTTGGTCAGTATTTTACCTCAGTATTTGTAGCCAAAACCAGGAATGGGTGATAAATCCAGAAGTGGTGAGGTGTTTCTATTATACTTTTCCTCTGATTGTTCCACTCCTGGCTTTGGTTTACAAATACTGAGGTAAAGAAACTGACCAAATACTGAACGTGTGAACGTGGCCTTAGTGTTGGCTTTCACAAACAACAGTCACATTAAACAGTGCATCACATCTTGCTTCCTATAGGGCTGTGTAGCTGCAGACTGGTCAGAGGACCCTTGCTGACCCCAATCCACTGTAAAAAATGCTTACAATGAATGGACCATGAAGCAATGAAAGAAGGTAACGTCGTCTAATGAATGGTTTGTACAACATGTGCGAGAAGAACAAGTCTGATCCATGGAGGCCCCACCTCACCATCTACAGGATCTGACTCACGTCTTGGTGTCGGATATTTTATACGTTTGGTAAAAGTCCATGTCATTACAGGTAAGAACTGCTTTTGTAGCACGAGGGGGACTTGCATAGAAATATATTATTTTTAAAAAATGATTTTATTTTCAAAAATAATACATTATTGAAAATATATTATATCTTTTTATGGGACAACACTCAAGATATAACAATTTAATACAATGTAAAAGTAGTCTGTGTACAGCTTGTATAACCGTGTAAATTTGGTGTGCCCTCTAAATAAAGCACATCTTTTAAAGTCTAAGTGAGGGGTGTACTCAATTTTGTGATATACTGAATATGAATTTAGTCAGAACAAATCTGTTTGGCTTTTTTTCTTTTTCTTCCAAGTTAAAAAAAAAACCAAAACCCTGACCTATCAAAACATAAGATTTTGTAACCCATACAGTAGACGCTGTGAAACACTCAAAAAAAATCCTAAAAATCGCGACACCTCCCCACAAATAATGCACTGAAATTCTAACAAAAGTTTAAAGCTCTCAAAAAGCGTCTTTGATGGAGGGAAAAAAAGAAAAAAAAAAAAAAGATGATGTGTCTTACAAATTAGCAACGAAAACCTAAAATCTTTTTTGAACCACTAAAAAACAAACAAAAAACTACAAAAAAACATACAAATTTGGTGTCACCATAATTGTACTAACCCGAACAATCATGTTGACAGGTCATTTTTACTGCACATTAAACTCAGTAAAAACAAAGCCTTTTAATAAAAAAATTTAAAAAAAAACAACTACCACACAAATGGCAGAATTGCTTTGGTCACCATTTCACCTCACTTGGAATTATTTTTGTATGTTGATATATAGATAGAAAAAAAAAAAAGTTATATGACTGGAAGAAAGGGAGGGAAAAAATGAGTGCAAAACCAAAAATTGACTGCAATAGGGAAGGGTTAAACAGCTAGATTTCAGTTACCCAAAATGATAAGACGGCTTCCCGTTTCTATATCGGGAGGGAACTTGGTAATTTCTAAATAACCTACGAGCCCCTTATCTTAGGACATAGATTCAGACAGACCAATGAAACAGCAAAACTGAGCACTTTTGTAATAGAATACCATAGCTGAGACGCACCCGAATACTTATTATACCAACAAAAAGGAACAAGATGGTGTACTGAAGTCTCATAAAAACTACATGCTTTACTGAAGTAAATCAAAAAATAACAAAATTAGAGAAAAAGCAGAGTAACACAATAGAAGATCATGTATGCTAATGTACAGTAAAGGCTTATAAGTTGATTAGCATGCTTTGCAGTGTCTTTAGTATGTATCACATATTATGTAATGCCCCCTGATGAAGCTAAGGTGAAACACGCATAGAAGTGCCAGGGTCACACAGCAATTAGGTCTCCTAATCAGCATATGATGTAAGTGCTTTTAAATGGTTTACTTCTTTTTTGTATTTTGATACATACTACAGGCACTGGGAAGCATACTAAACAATTTATAAGCTTTTACCATACATTTGCATATGTCGTCCTCCATTGTTTCCTCTGCTTATCTAATTTTGTTTAATATGAACTTCAATAAAAGATCTAGATTTTAGGAGAATTTAGTGCACCATCCTGTTGCCTTTTGTTGGTGTATATAGACTAATGAGCAGTTTAGTAACCAGCCAGAGGACAACTCTTTGCATACTCCATTTTGGTGGCAGGAACATTATGTAATATACACAATGGCTCAGGCAACAGTTCCTATAATGCCCCATTCATTGGATTACTAACAAAAATTAAGCAGAATAGTCTGAAAAACTCAATGGTAAAATTGTTGTGTTCTTCTTTGTCAAACTGAAATGTGAGAGTATTCACACACTCACACACTCTATCATCAGTGGAATGGTTTAATAAAAAGGGACAGAGGAAGACATTTCCGACACGTACGTCAGCAGGCGACTTTTAATGGGAGTCTGGTGACATTCCACTGATTTATAGCCGTCTCTTACTAAAACAAGGGTCTGCCGCAAAAACAAAACAAGGGGATGTTCCACAGACTGCTAAACACCCATGGAGGTCCGCACCCACTGTTATTTTACCATATTTCCACAATAAAAAGCTTCATTGCACATTTATGGTATGGCAATGAATAATGCCTTGTATCAATATTGACAGGGAAACGAATATAGGGCCATCAGTGCAGTGTCCCCAAATAATAGGGGAAGCCTAAATACGGCATCTGTAAAATATCCAAGTCTGTGAGGAGATACAAGGTTATTACAAGTGCTAAATACAACATCTCGTAGCTTCAATATTACATCCTTTTGGGGCAATAAAACCATTTGATAGTGTAACCAGTGGATCTGGGAAACGCAAAGAAAAGGATGAATCACCTTATAGCAGCACAAGCCAGAATAAATTGTTCTTACACCCTGTACGCTTTCCGACATGTGCAACGCCTGTTATTGTCTCCACCTTCAAACATGATCACACCTAAGACCACAGTCTGCATCAAAACAACCCGTAGGAGAACACGGCTCACGCGTCTTAGGAAGCCCGGGGCTCTTCCAAACTGTACAAATAGTACCAAGCATCACCAGTGTGTCCTATCCAGCACACCAGCTGCTGAAAAATTACATTACAGTTCAGATTTTTGTATGACTGAAAAGGCTGATATAGGGTATGTTCGCACTGTCTTTGCGCTCATTTGGGAATTTGTCTTTTTACCTTTCATCATTGTTCTTTATGACAACAATCTTTACAATGGCCGGGATTTGTTTGTTTACCTGCCCGAGGCTGTCCGAAAATTGACCCATCCTTCCAATTGTCCTAAAAGCTACAGAGATGAGCTTCAGATTCACAGCCTTTTAAGCTACATTCCCACGATGAGTTTTTGGTGAATTTTTAACGCTGATCATTTTTTTTTTTAAAAATGCAAGTATCCCATCTTACACGTGAAATTTATACAGAAATGCTGCATAAAATCTGCAACATGAAAAACTCACCAAAAAGCTCATTATGGGAACCTGGCCTTTCACGTGAGGTTTTCAATTGATCAGACAGTGAAAGGAGAGAATTCCCTGATAAAAATGACTAATATTCCCAATTACTGGCTTTACCATTATAATAGTATTTTTTGCCTGCATACTTTAAAAGCTGAAAACTGGATTAATACAAAATGACCTTCAATTTCATCTCCCTGATATAGAGGAACAACAAAAGACCAACGTTATGTACAACAGAGAAGTTTCTCTAAAATAACAGCATTAATTGCATATCTGAGCCTTAGGCCACGGCCCCACCACCAGTATTTGCTCAGTATTTTTCCCCTCAATATTTATAAACCAAAACCAAGAGTGGAACAATCAGATGAAAACACCAAGGTTACTTACCGGTAGCAGTTTTTTCCTGAACCCATGACAGGTCACCTTGAGAGAGGGATCCGCCCCACCAAGGACAGGAAACCGTCTGAAATAAAAGGGCGGTACCTCTCCCTCGCTTCAGTTGGATTACAGAGCATTGAGAGGACCTCCAGAAAAGGTTAGACACATAACCAACACTAATAAATATATAAATATATATATATATATATATATATATATATATATATATATATATATATATATATATATATATATATATATATATATATATATTATATATATATATATATATATCACCAAAAATGTAAAGTGCTTCACCAGGGCGTGAGAAAGACGGGGGGAAGGGGGGGACGACTACAGGTGCGGTCATGGGTTCAGGAAAAACCGGCTACCGGTAAGTAACCTTGGTGTTTTCCCCTCACCCATGACAGCACACCTTGAGAGAATTTTGGAGAATATGAGCACCCTAGGGAGGGACCACCGCCTGAAGTACCCTTCTCCAAAAGGTAAGGTCAGAGGAGGATCGATCCAACCGATAGTGCAGACCAAGTAGCAGCTTTACATATCTGGTCAATCGAGACATCTGCTCTCTCTGTCCAGGAGGTTGCGACAGCTCTGGTGGAATGAGCTTTAATACCGTCAGGTGCCGGAACACCTGTAGATGTATAAGCTAGACAAATGGCCTCCCTAAGCCACCTAGCAATAGTTCCCTTTGATACCCAGTGACCTTTCCTACTCCCCTGAAAGGCCAGAAACAAGGACTTGTCCTTCCTCCACTGACTAGTCATGTCTATGTACTGTAGTAATGCCCTTCTAACATCTAGATTGTGGAACCTAACCTCCCTGGGGTTTTTAGGGTTACTGCAGAAAGAGGGAAGTACAATCTCCTGATTACAGTGGAATCTGGATACTACTTTCGGAAGGTACGCCGGATCTGTACGCAGGACGACCCGGTCCTCATGAATTTGGGTGTATGGGGGGGGGGGGTCAACAGAAAGGGCCTGCAGGTCACTCACCCTACGGGCCGACGTTAGGGCCACTAAGAGAATGGTTTTGAGGGTGAGGATCTTTGGAGAGATAACCTGCAGGGTTCAAAAGGGTCGCCAGAGTGCGTTTAAAACCAAATTCAGGTCCCAGGGAAGAACTCTGAGAGCCCGAACTGGCTTAGCTCTGGAACAGGATTTAATTAATCTAGAGACTCATCTGTTCCCTGCCAGGTTACAATTATAGAGTGCCCCTAGGGCGGACACCTGAACTTTAAGTGTTCCCGTAGCCAACCTCAGGTCACGTCCCTTTTGTAAAAATTCTAGGACTTCTCTAACTGGAGGTTTATCAGACAATGGGGAGTCTATAAAATCCAGGAATTTTCCCCAGACCCTGGAATAAATTTTAGTTGTTATGGGCTTCCTACTACCCAACAGGGTAGAAACTAGGCCTGGTGAAAACCCCCTATTGCCCAGTAACAACCTCTCAAATTCCAAGCCGCCAGATGGAAACCTTTGGCTTGTGCATGGAATATCAGCCCCTGGATGAGAAGGTCCGGTCTGTCCGGCAGGACCCAGGAATCAGAGACCGACATTAGGCAAAGCAGGGAGAACCAGGGTCTTTTTGGCCAAAAGGGGGCTATCAGAATTATATTCGCCCCCTCCTCCCGAATTTTCCTCACAACTGCCGGGATCATCACTATCGGTGGAAACAGGATCCTGTTTGCCACTACCATAAGGGAGCGAGATCTTGTTCCTCCCTGGTGATTTATATACGACACTGTCGTCCGATTGTCGGACCAGATCTGGACATGGCGACCCTGTATGTGGGGAAGGAAGCCTATCAGGGATTTCTCTACTGCCAAAACCTCCTTTAGGTTTGATGACGCTTCTTTTTCGTGACATAGCCAGAGCCCCTGAACTGAGAGCTCTGCTAGATGACACCCCCAGCCGAAGCCACTTGCATCTGTTGTAATTGTGTGGTCGACTGGATTGGACCACTGTAAGCCTGCGGTCAGATTCTCCCTGTTTGTCCACTAGGAGAGGGAGTTTACTGTCTCCAAAGAAAGAGATAGTCTTTTTCCTAAATGTCCGTTGAAAGATTTCTGTGCTGACAGGACCTTCCACTGAAGAAGCCTCATATGACTCTGGGCCCATTTGACTGCCGGGGAACAGGAAGTCATGGAGCCTAGTAGGGACATTGCTTCTCCCAAGGACATCACGGGAGACCTTATGGCCCTTGAGACCAGGCTGATTATTTTGCAAACCTTGTCTTCCGGGAGGAAACAGGATTGGTGTTGGGAATCTAGGGTCAAGCCCAGAAAGATCTGAGTCCTTGAGTGGGATAGCTTTGATTTTTGAATATTTATTAACCACCCCAGGTGATGTAAAGCTGTCCTGACCTCTAAAAGTTGAGAGGAACAGTGGTCCTCCGATTTCCCTATTATCATAAAGTCGTCCAGATAGGGAACAATCACCACGTTCTTGATTCGGAGAAAAGCTGTCACCTCCGCTATAACCTTTGTAAACACTCTCGGTGCTATCGAGAGCCCAAAAGGTAGGGCAGTGAATTGGAAATGTCTCAATTGCCCTTGGATGAACAGGGCTACCCTTAGGTACTTCCGGTAGTCTGGATGGATTGGGACTAGTGTTGAGCGAGTATGTTCTGTCCGAGTACACTCGGGCAGAGCTCCGAGTATTTATAGCTGCTCGGTGAGAAGGTTAAATCGCTCCCGAGTGCATGATTTGCGACTCTTTGACAGCTTTATTACATGTGAGGAATGTCTATTTCTTACACATTCCTCCCATGTAATAAAACTGTCAAACAGTCGCAAATCATGCACACGGAGCGATTTAACCTTATCACCGAGCAGCTATAAATACTCGGAGCTCGGCCCGAGCGTACTCGGCGAAAGGGTTAACAGAACATACTCACTCAACACTAATTGGGACGTGATAGTAGGCATCTTTTAGGTCGATAACTGCCATGAAACAATTGTGGTGTAGGAGTTTTACTGCAGAGTTCACCGATTCCATCTTGAAAGTCTGGTTGTTTATCAGCTGATTTAGACTTTTGAGGTTGATAATGGTCCTTAAAAAGGACCCATTTGGATTTTTTTATCATGAACAGGGGGGAATAAAATCCCCGTCCCCATTGTGAAACTGGAACTTCGTGAAGGACCCGCTTGTTGACCAAGTCTAACACTTCCGATTCTAGAGCCATCTGCTCCACCCTGGACTTCCTCCTGGAGGTGATCATGAAGGTTTGGTGAGGGACATGACTGAAGCGCATCTTTAGGCTGTTCTTTATGATATCCAACACCCAGGGATTTGAAGTGATGGCTTCCCAAGCTGGGATAAAATGGGAAAGCCTTCCCCCGACCTCTAGCCTCACGTCATTGGGGAGAATTTTTGGTACTGGAGGATGTTCCTCCAAACATGTAACCAGAGTCCTTTTTAGATCTGGGCTCCCATCTTTTCCTTTCTCCCGGAGGGCGACCCCGGTTAAATCTCTTCCTCCAAAAATAGGACCTTTTTGTTTCCCCCGTGAAACCTCTCTTTCTGTCGCCAGCCTTCTCCAAAAGCTCGTCCAGTTTTTGGCCAAACAAAAGTTTACCATCACAAGGAAGAGAACAAAGCTTATGCTTAGATTGTAGGTCTCCTGGGCAACCCTTGAGCCACAGGGCTCGTCTGGCAGCATTAGACAAATTTGCAGACCTAGCCAAAAAAGCAGATGCTGCTTGTAGCAAAGGCAGATTGGAGAAGATTTTATCTCTGGACATCTTTTTATCCTTGAGCTGGTCTCCTAATTGCTGAAGCCACACCATAAGTAACCTAGCGACACAAGTGCCTGCTACTGCTGGCTTCAGGCCCCCTGCCGCTGCTTCCCAGGTGTGACTGTGACGCAGGAAGGAATCTGCCTTCTTATCCAGAGCATCCTTTAGACTGCCGGAATATTCCAGGGGTAGGGACGATCTTTTGGATGATCGGGCGACAGACCCGTCAACTTTAGGAATTTTTTGTCCCAGGACCCAGAGACACTAACCTCGAAGGGGTACCTCCTTTTAGAGGATGAGGGCAATACTCCTGATTTCTCCGGCTTCCTCCATTCCCGGTCTATAAGGGTCTGAAATTTGGGATTCACCGGAAAGGCGTGTCTTATTTTCCTCCAGGTCTGTGAACATAATGTCTTCCAGGGACCTGGCTGCCTTTTCCTCCCTCAACCACATGGTAGATCTGACCGCTCTGACCAACTTGTCAGTATCCTCAATAGGGAAACAGGGCCTACCACTATCTGATGAAAAGGAGGATGCCGAATCACTGAGGC
Source organism: Phyllobates terribilis (assembly GCF_046119375.1). Taxonomy (NCBI): domain Eukaryota; kingdom Metazoa; phylum Chordata; class Amphibia; order Anura; family Dendrobatidae; genus Phyllobates; species Phyllobates terribilis. The sequence goes on from NW_027362761.1 coordinate 1,044,394,148, forward strand.
AAAGATCCTCTGACTGGGAGGATAAATCATAGTCGGAGGAGATATCTTTATGGGATCTCTTGTTCCCCTTTAGCAAGCCTTTCAGGGAATCCTGCAGCTCTGAACGGATTACGGACCTCAAATTAGAAGTGAAATCCGGGGTGCTCTCCGCTATGGTTTGGTTAATACAGCTTGCACAAAGCTGTTTCTGCCAATCTATGGAAAGGGGGGCCTGGCATAAGGCACAAACCCTGTGCTTCTTTTTGGCGCTACTCTTCTTAGGTTCCTAAGGAATGAAGCACATAACTTTCCATTACTATTAAGTGACATTCACGAAGATCACTCACCCCTGAAGTCACAAAAGGGTACCCGATTTGGAGGTTGTGGCGGGACAAAAGATGAATCCCTTCCGGATGGCCCTGAAGCGTCCGACACCTTACTTCTCCTGCTGCCGCTGCGGTTGCTGGAGCGGCCGTCCATGTGCGAGGTGTCCGACTGCTTCTTCCGCTGGCGTTGATGAGGTGGAGGGGTCAGCTGCTGCTGCTCCTGGATGTCCTGGTCTGCCATAGCTGCTACACCATGAGATTGAGCGTGAGCAGCGCTTGTCAAGAGAACCCCCCCACGTTAAATAGGGCACATCCGGACCTCCCCCCTCCTGACACCCACCGGCCGATTTTTGAAAAAAGCTGGCCGGCAAGCGCTTACAGGGCGCCGCCATCTTGGATCCGGGTGCAACCCTCCGACGTCATCGGGCACGCCTCCCCCAGCGTGCACCGCGCCGTGACGTCAGGCGCGTCATACCCGGAAGACGCTGCTCCTGGCGTGCGACCAGCCAGGAGTCTGTGGCAGGGAAAGGCAAGCCAGTGGTCTGCGGGGAGCCGGAGCCCTCCTCACCGCCTGAGCCCGCTCAGATACGGCTCCAGGGAACCGCGGACGGCGCTTCTGGGACCCGGAACCCGGTGCACAGGCAGGTGCCCGCTCTTCCACACCGGAACAGGCCCAGGCAAGTAAGACACCTTTCTTCAGACAGGTTCCCATCAAGGACAGGAGACCAACTGAAGCGAGGGAGAGGTACCGCCCTTTTATTTCAGACGGTTTCCTGTCCTTGGTGGGGCGGATCCCTCTCTCAAGGTGTGCTGTCATGGGTGAGGGGAAAAGTATAATAGAAACACATCACCACTTCTTTATTTAGCACCCACTCCTGGTTTTGGATTATAAATACTGATGTAAAATACTGACCAAATACTGATAGTGGGGCAGTAGCCTTACTTTCATCATATCCAAGGGCAATGCCATAAACAAGCTTATTCACACTAGCAATTTAGGCCTTGTTCTGACATGAGAAAAAGCTGCATTTTTTCTGCAGGATACCCATAACAAAAAGGGAAATCACAGTCTGCGGTGATTAATGTGTTTTTGCTGTGTTTTTTTTAATCAGTTATCCTTTTTTGTGTCGTTTTGGTGCAAATCTGACAGCTTTTATTTCATGCTTTTTTAGCACAGAAACATTGGGACACTGCCCTTAAATGCAATTGTGTTTTTACATGCTTTTTTCAGGTTCCCCGTAGAAATCTACAGGGAAAAAAAAAAAAAATACACCAAACAACGCACAGTTCAACATTGGGCATCAATAAATCACGTCCACTTTGCTTGAACTGTTACATTTTGTGGATATTTTGCACAGAAAAAAAATGCAGCATTTTTGTTTTGTGTGAACATGGCCTAAATCTGCATAAATTGACTGGGATCCTATTACTATTGAATATTGATGATTCCAGATAGTGACTTTATTGCGTTGGAGAGATTATTTAGTATCTTCACTGTGAATTAGAGCTGTGGGCTCTGAGACAGTTTTGCATGAAGGTAGAGTCAGTAGAAATTTACATAAAAGTGAAAACCTGATGCTAAAAATTATGGCATAGTAAGAAAGATAGTGAGGGAACACTTAGCTAATTTAAATGAATTTAAAATTTCCTGGTCCAGATGAATTACATCCTAGGATACTGAAAGATAGAGGAAATTGCAGAACCACTAGCCAGAATCTTTGAAAAAATCCTGGAGAACAGGAGAAGGGCAAATGTTGTCCCCATCTTCAAAAAAGGAAAGAAGGAGCCAGGAAATGACAGGCCTGTGAGCCTTACTTCTATACCTGAATAAATAGAAAATGTACCAGCTCACCTAGGCTTTGGACGTGCTGAAGCTCGGAAATCAAAAGGATTGTGCGCTCTCTCATGAATGCACTGAAACAAGGATGTTTTTATTCTATTTCCTTCAATAAATGTAGCATTTTTTTTAGAAGCTGGATATAGTTTTTCTACATTAGTTCTACACCGACCAGGAAAGAGCTTTGAACAAATTATTAAACAGCATGTATGCAAGTACTTGGATAAGAACATCGTAATTAACCAGAGCCAGCATGGGTTTGTAGCAAACAAGTCATGCCAGATTAATCTAATTTCCTTCTATGATGGAATCACTGACTGGGTGGATCAGGAAAATGCGGTAGATATAGTATATCTTGACTTCAGCAAAAGCATTTGATTAAGGATAGTATGAGATACTTTCCTTATTGAAAAAATGACCAAGTATGGGATTGACAAGGCTAGGTGGATTCAGATCTGGCTCGGTGATCATACTCAGAATGGTAATAAATGGTTGCACATCCAGTTGCAAGAATGTCTCAAGTGTGGTACCACAAGGCTCTGTCCTGGCCCCAATGGTGTTCAACATTTTTATAAATAATCTAGATAATGGAACTGAAGGTAAACTAATCAAATTTGCAGATGATGTAAAGCTAGGAGGGATAGCTAACACTAGAGAAGACAGAGAAAGAATTCAGAAGGATCTAGTTAAGCTTAAACAATGGGCAGTGACTAAAAGAATGGTATTTAACAAGGAAAAATGCAAGATTCTACATCTGGGCAAGAAACATGAAAACAACATCTACAGAATGGAAAGATGGAATTAAGCTACAGCGTGTGTGAAAAAAAACTTAGCTATACTAATAGATCACAGACTGCCTTTTTTTGCTGCTGCATCACACTGTTGACTCATGTGCAAACAGTTCTGGGATGTATTAAAAGAAGCTCCTTTAATAGCAGTCTACAAGTATCTGAAGGGATGTCACAGTATAGAGGGATCATCCTTATTCTCATTTGCACATGGAAACATGAGAAGTAACAGAATGAAACTGAATGGGAGAAGATAGAGATTAGATATTAGAAAAAAAACTTTTTGACAGTAAAAGGTGATCAATGAGTGCAACAGGATACCACAAGAGGTGGTGAGTTCTCCTTCAATGGAAGGCTTCACACAGAGGCTGGACAGACATCTGTCTGAGATGGTTTAGTGAATCCTGCATTAAGCAGGAGGTTGGACACTATGACCCTTCCAACTCTAAGGCTTAGTGCCCACTGTAGCGTCGGCGTCCCTGCCTCCTGCTAGGCAGGGACGCTGTTCCCCTCACCGCTCTGCTCCGTGCCCGGCGTCTTCCTCCCGCTCTGCTGGCAGCGCGCGCTGCTTCCCGGCCACTGTGCTTAGGGAGCGCGCGCGCTCCCCCTCTCTTAAAGGGGCCGCGCGCGCCGTCCTAAGGAGTCCCCGGCCAATGGCCGGAGGACCTCACCATATATAAGGCACCTCCTCCAAAATGGAGGTGCCCGAGCAATGTTGTTGCATAGCCCATCACTCTGCTGCAGCCCTCAGGTCCCGTAACCAGATACCTGCCAGTTTCCTGCTTGATACCTGCCTGATACTTGTCTATCTGCTTACATTCCTGCGGTCCGACAGTCTGCCTACCAGCCCAGCCAGTCTGTGTATGGATCTGTTTGCCAGCTCACCTGGGAGCGTCCACCTGCTAGCCTATCTGGAGGCTCTACGGTCACGTGCTGTGACCACCTGCCTGTCCAGAGACTCTTACCCGCTCACCTGGGAGCGCCCACCTGCTATCTGCCTGCTAGCCTACCTGGAGGCTCAGCCGTCACTTGCTGTGACCACCTGCCTGTCCAGAGACTCTTGCTCGCTCACCTGGGAGCGTCCACCTGCTACCTGCCTGCTAGCCTACCTGGAGGCTTAGCCGTCACTTGCCGTGACCACCCGCCTGTCAAGAGACTGTCCCCGTCACTTGCCGTGACCTCCTGCCCTTCTACCCAGAGACTGTCCCTGTCACTTGCCGTGACTACCTGCCCGCCTACCCTGGGAGCCACTCGCTTCCTTACAAGGACTGCCCCTTTGTATAGTTGCTCAGAGGTTCCACCTCCCAGTCCCGTTACACCCACGATGCAGAAGTGAAGCAGAAATTTTCCTGAGCATTTCTGCATCTCCTTGGCAGAAAAACGCATGTGGTTTTTACATGCGTTTTTGCCATGCGTTTTTCCAATGCATTGTATAGGCAAATAAACAAGCAGAAACGCACAAGAATTGGTCATGCCCGTAGTTTTTCTGTGATTAAAATATGCGCAGAAAAAGATACGGTCCATGTGCACAGAACTTGCAGAATGTCATAGGAAGTCATGGGATAAGGTATGCAGTGCGTTTCTGGAGCGTTTACACGCTGCAAATACGCACCAAAAAACGCACCAAATACGCATCGTGGGCACACAGCCTAAAATTCTATGAAAATTCTTAATTCTAATTATTATACATGAGTTATATATAAAGATTGAAATCTGGAAAAAGACAGTTTCGGTTATCAACTACACAGCCCTGGGGAAAATGGATTTACTCTAAAATGTTACTTTATGGGGGGGAGGGGGTTGTACTTATTTCAGGAAACGCAGCTCAAATATCAATACACCCCTAGATTTCTACACACTCCTGTGAATGAACAGATTGACACCCGGCCAACAAACCTCACTGTGCTTGTAATATTTAACAATTTCCACATTTATTACCAGTATTAATCATCATCGCAAGCATGTACTTGTTCTACTTCTGTTCAGGACATAGGATGAGTTAATAGCATTTCTTGTAACCAGCTGGCTGCCAAGTTAGGAATTAGTATCTCACCGCATCTTACTCCTTTATCAATAAGATTTTTTTTTTCCATCCATTAAAGGGGTGTCACGTTTCAGCAACTGTTACCCTTTGTCCAAAGTTAGTGTGCTTTCACTTTGTGCTCTGACGTGTACATCATTTTTGGACGTGTGCATCTGAGTGTGTGCCTTCAGTAGGCGTAGTCTACTAAATCTGCGTGTCTGCTTCCAGATGTCAGCGATGTGTCACTTGTTAGACTGTGTGCTGTTTCCATACAAATGAAAGGTTTATCAACAGGAGATTATCACTGCCTGGACCACAGTGAGCCATGGTCCGACTCCACCCCCTAAACTGATAAGCAGCTCACGGTCAATAGACAATGTACACAGAAAGCCGTGGTGTGGGCGGGGTGAGCGCTCTGAGTTCTGCTACATTTAAAAACTCTGATTGTATCACAACAGCTGCACCCAGTAAACTAAGTGATACATTGCTGGAATCAGGGTCTCTTTCCCTACATTATGCTGCTCTCAGATGAGGTAGCAAAAACCTGGTGACAGAATCCCTTAAAACTGAGTTTATGACAGAAGAACAGCAATAATACTAATATCTAGTTCAGCAAACCCAATCATCTTCCATTGGACATCAGAGTCTTGTGCCCCCATTACACATTAGATGGGTGGTCGATCCCACCAAAATCATTGGGTTCAGCTGATGTTAATCAATTCTGCATGGATATCCCAAGCTGTATTAGCATCAGAAAACAGCTACAGCTCAGAGAACAATGTCAGAAGGGGGCATTGGTTTTTACAACTTCTTCTGTACTGCCCAGAAAAGTGCAGTCATCTTTTTTTCCTGGAGTAAGGACCAATTGTATTCAGATAGGAAAATTGCATGTGCGGAAAATGAGTGAAAAAATATCTACCGTGGTATGTTATATGACCATTGCGGCTTTAGTTCATACTAATTATGGTCTTTGCAGGCTAAATCAATAACCTCCTGAAGCAATTAATGTAATCCTTTATATAGTTTAATTAAAAAGTTACCTCATCCTTCGGCTCACGGAAAGACGACCTCGAGCTCCCCGCTCTCTTGAGCATTCCTGACTTTATATCCTCTTGTTGCCCAAACAGTTCCTCAATTGTCTTTGTGTCAATCTGGTACTGATGTTGTCTAGCAGCTATAGTCCAGATGTTGGTTTTACCCTTGACCTGCTCTTCAGGGATGGTTTTCCAGAAAAAATTCCTAATTTTCTTCTTCTTGTTGTTACTGCCATGTCCATAAATACCGTTCTGTAAAAAAGGAGGTGGTGGTGGAGCCCCAGGTGGGGGAGGTGGTGGTGGTGGCCCTGGGTGAGAGCCATGATTCTGAAAGGGAAGTGGTGGAGGAGGTGGAGGCAGTGGAGGAGGTGGTGGTGGCGGTTCTGATGTTTCTGTTAATCTGTTATCAAGCATTAAGTCACTAATGACCACATTGCAGTCTCCATTTTCTTTATCATTGACCAGGGATACGCAGTTCATAACATGCATTTTGATCCAGACTTGTCGCCAAATGGGGCATCACTAATGCTGGACCACGGGGCCGTAGAAAAGCATCCTAGTCCAAAACGTCACCGCCAAACCCATGTATGTTACGCGTTCAAGACCTGGAAAGGACCAACAATAGAATTATTTTCATGTTCTAAAACAGTAGTAAAAGCTAAGAGTTGTGGTTTTGAAGGAACTGAATAATGATACATTGTAGACCACTGCTGTAGACCCATTCTCGTGATATTTTTGTTAGGTTTCAAATCTTCCCTTCCTGGTAAGAGCAAAGCCTTTACGAGCGAGTTTCCACAATCACAGAGAAGGTATGAAAGGACATCAATGGCAACAGTTACCTTCATTACTCTCTTAGCTGTCTAACGCTTCTAATGTTTCCCCACTCACCGACATGCTGACTTTCCAGCAGGATAAAGGATATTAGACACAAAGGCTACAGTGACGTAAAATTACTCCGCCCGCTACCGTTTTTCCACGACGTAGAGAATCTCTTTAGTTGGATTATTTTTAGACAAACACATATACATCCTGGAAATGTACCTGCTGCCATGTTTCCCAGTGCGGAGCTATGAACAGAGCAAACAATCGTATAGCTCCAAGGTATCACTCAGTTGTGCAGATCTTTCTAGACTTCTAGTCCATGTTGAGGTTTTGGCTTACAATGCATTAGCCATTCTAGCCATTTTCTTTAAAGGATGAACAACAAGTAGAACCGGACAATAGAACAGCGCAATTATAATGTACAGTACGTTATATGTCATCTAGGAAGAATGCGCGACAAGGTCAACTATTATATTAAGACACTTTATTTTATTGGACCGCAGTGTTTAAGTGATATCCTGTTACGTTTCAAGCTAATTTTATGCCAATTTGTATAAAAGTAGGTTTACCAGCTGTAGGACATTCTAGAGATTTGTAATCAAAGAAGAAATACCCACAAAAAGTAAGAACGGACAAACTAGGAAAAAAAAAAAAAAGTCCCATTATTGGTGCATTTTGACCAGTCAATACACCTTATTGAGTGCCGACTATTATAACAAATAGTTAATACACATTATGTTTTTGGCAGTAAATCCCCAAGTTTACACAGGGCGATGTGTAATGTGTTATTTTGCTGACACAGACAATTAGATCATCTGATGAAGGAGCTTTTTTGATCATGCGATCGCCGACATGATTATACACTCTGATAATAGGGAATGAGCTTTTCTATGAATGCTCCACCTGTTGAAGAGAATCTTAAGGGTTTATTCACACTTTAGGTCTCATTCAGATGTCAGTTTTTCTCAATTATGAGAAAAACGGCCCATTATTTTGGTCCATGTGTCAGTTTTTCTTGTACGTGGAGGGAAAAATAAATGAAATAAAAAGTTTATCCATCTTCTCCTATGTGACAGTCCGTGAAAATCAGACTGAACTTGGATGTTATTCAAGTGCAGTCCTATTTTTTCATGGACCCACAGACTTGCATTGCCGATTTCGACCTGACGCTTGGATCAAAATCAGACGTCTCTGAAATTTCCCATACATGTGAATTGCCCCATAAACTATCACAGGTACAAGTGCTTTAAGTGAAAACAAAAGATACGTCTGAATGAGACTTAAGTCATGGCTGCAGATTGCAACACCTACGCCAGCATGCTTACCAGCAGATGTTGGCAAATGCTCACGGCCCCCCATTTCATCCAGTAGAAGGAGTTCGAGTTCTGCCGAGATTAGAGCTTCAGACTACACATTTATTGTGAACAAAAATACAAAAACAAAACAGCCCCCAAATGCAAGTGTGATCAGAGCCTTACGAATAATAGGGTCTAACACCAATGCAATCATCATCTCAGTGCTTTGAACATAGTTACTCAGACTAGAGTTGTTCCGACATGCACATATGATGATGTGTGACTATGTGTCAGCCATTTCTTGATCTATGATGGCTTGATGATGACAGCTTCGTATTATAGGTGGGAGGTTTCTATTATAAAACACTAAGTAAATACCCACAAACCTAGAAACATCTGGTTACTGGAACTTTCATCCAGTGGGGTCTTGTCTTTGGCATGCGTTCTTCTGCCCCATCTCCCCCACAACGCCATGTGTGGTCATACCTGACCCATCGCATTCTCATAGCAAGCCAATAGTGGAAGTACATTTTCCAGTAGTCTCAGTTACAAATCAGCTGCCTACAGAAAACAGCTTTTAAATACCACTGGGATAGAAAATAATGACTTTCTACACTACACAAACCTTCAATAATTTTTGTAGAACTATAGTAAAAGGGATCTTATCAGCATGCCAGCTACAATCCTGAGTACCTATACCCTGTTAAAACAAATAGACTCCCTTTGTCCCTTTTAGACATCTCAATTAGTGATTGGTATCTATTTGTCTAATGATGGCATAATTATCGTACAGACACAAAGACAAACACAATTCACCTTTAAGTGACAAAATCAGAACACTTTAACCACCCAGATAGAAAAAAGTCCTATTCCTAGCTCATTAAAGCCCTCATACACCTTCGATAAACGTTGGCCGATATCGACAGGTTCGGCTGACACTAATGTGTATGGGTGCGGTGGCCAACTGATTATCGGGGTATATGTTGATTGAGTATGTCTGATTTTGGACTGCCAATCATTTAGTTTTCACTGACAGAGAGGTCTGACAGTGGCTTACTCATACAGAACATAGCAGCGCTTTACTGAACGAGTGCTCCTGTGTATTGGAGAGACGGCCAACATTTCTCCATTATAGAATACCCAATTAGATCGTAAGAAAAAAAAATAAATATAAATTATATATATATATATATATATATATATATTTTTTTTTAATCGGACATAATTGTCAACCGGATACATTTTATTGAGGTTAGAAGCAAAATGTAGTCGACTGTGTCATGCGGTCCACCTCCAATAGGCATAAACGGCCACAAATTATGCACAACAGAGCACATAGCGACTCCGACCGCATCATTATAGTTAGTGGACGCAAGCACCGAACGAACCAATGAACGTAAGGTTAAACGTGATGTGAACATAGCCTAGCACGTTGGACTTGGGTAGGCTGAGCCTCCAATTTCTGCTGTGGATTTGCAGCAATGTGCGGCTGGTGTCCAGCTAACAAGCATAAGGTTTGGGACTTTTGCCACCGAGTTGGGTTAACCCTCTGTTTTTCCCCATAAAATCAGTAGCATGCTCGTTATATGTTAGTGGATGTTGAACATGCGCACCTCCATGCTATTTAAATGGAAGATGTCATCAGAAAATGAACTATTGCTTAATTCGGGTTTTCACCTTACTTGTATTTTTAAAGGAATTTTGGGAACAGTGTTATTAAAAATAAATTAGGAGTCATTCAATTTTCACACTGGCCACAAACTTTTTATACGCCCTGTGCTTCAGGAAAAGTGTTCAGCAATGCTCGTTATCAGAGGCAGGATGACAGTGACAGGTAACACCTATACACAGCTCATAACACAGGCTCCACCATTATAGGGGCAATTACACTGCACGACTATCGCAACAGTCGTTTCCCTATAATCGTCTAGTAGAGACAGGCTGCGGACCACCTGACAAATGAGCAAGACACTTGTTCATCGGTTGAAATAATCTTAGGGTTTGCACGAAAGATTATCATTCTCACAGCACAACTTGTGCTGCCGAGAACAACAGCCGCCTATGCGCACTGGACGATCTAGTAAAGATTGTTCAGTGCGCATCTAAATTGTGTTCTGCCTGTGTAAACAGGCTTTTATATTACCGCTGATCAGCATACGAGTAGCTGTAGTAGTAGTTTAGTGCTGCACATTTTGTAATGTAAAAACACAAAATTCCCATTTAAACAATAGGCCATTTTCTGATAACACATTCCCTTCAAGACAGGATATATAGCATCGGGCTCTATAGGGGTCCCAGTGTTCGGATCCCCAGTGATCAGTAAGTGGTCTTATAACCTGTGGAGAGGACATAACTTTAGATCCCGGGGACGCTCCTTTAAAACAAAAATACTGGTCTAAAATCTCCATAGCAAGTCACAAACAGAAAAGCTTGCATCTTGGAGCCACTCTGAAGAGCAGATCATTATCCGGACGAATGCTACTTGACATCCCTAGAGATACAGATACAAAATATTTAAAGGGTTGTCCCCTACTAGGACCACCACTTCTTGAACTAAATGTTTGGCCCCGATAAAATAAAAAAAGCTTATACACACCTCCCGTACCGATGCCGTTCCAGCAGTGTCGGCACTCGTGGTCCTGGGATGTAGTGGAATGACACCTGGGGCCCAATCAGTACTGGCGCCACTGTCCCTGCATTCGTACAAAATTGAAAATGAAGAGGAAGTCCAGGATCAGCTGATCTCTGACGCCAGCACTGATTGGGCGCCAAGTGTCATTCCACTACATCCTGGGACCACAAGTACTGACACCGCTGGAATGTCGCCGGCATGGGAGGTGAATATAGGTTTTTATTTTATTTTATTGGGGTCAAACATTTAGTTCAAGAAGTGGTTGTCCTAGTAGTGGACAACCCCTTTAGTCCTCTGACTACAAGCTGCTAGTGGGAACAGCAGCCTATAATCTGCAGGAGATATCACCATCCCATATTTAGTTATGTCAATCAGCATACAATGGTTTGATAAATGAGGCTTATATGTTATTTCAGTGTAGATAAATATTTGTCTTACACTGATATTAATGCGACTGGCAATCAGGTCACCTCATTTACAACTTTAGAGCTACTTTAAGAACATTATATAGTACGTCCTTGCAATCAAGTCAGGTTATATGAAGTCAGCACTGTAATCATGTGTTTCATCATAATAACTAGGTAAAACAATGACAACATCCCTTCTTCACCATCACCTATAGGAGGAGTGGATATAGGACAAACTTTCAACATTAACCAAGATTAAAAAGTAGCCTATACTTACGAATGTCAAGCAGTTAATACCACACATCTAGCACTGTCCTGATGGTGACTCTCCTGTGGTGCATGCTGGCCTTTATGATCAACATAAGAATCAATAGATAGGCTAAAGGTCCAAACGCATTAGATGAAAGTCGGACAATTTCGACAAGACAGGCCATCCACCTGATGTGTATAGTGGTCTCCTACCTCTTGTCAGATAGGCATCAGGGAAGAGAAGGATCAGGCAGGGCCAGTTGGAATTTTAATGGCTGATCATTTTATTTTCAGGGGAGGTAAACCGCCCGCCCGCATAGAAATGGGGAATGCTCAGTTATCTTGAGTATGGTCAGCTTTGGCGAGAATGTTCTCATACAGAAGATTATTAAAGAGATTCAGCTACAGATAGTCTAATCACTGGCGGCCTTAGATGGGGCTATTAGGCTACATGAACACAGGTCAGAGATGTGGTGGATTTTCCGACAGAAAATCTGCAGTGGATTACAGTTTTTGCAAAGTGGATGGGATGCAGGCAAACTGTAAATACATGCCATGACCATCGAGCCATGAAAACAGGACAAAAATTAGCCAATGAACAAGTAACACACCATTACTAATTGTTTATGTGGCCTAAAAATCACTTGGCAAAGCACATCCCCATACATATAGGGAACGTGCTGCCCACAATATGCAAGCTGTATGGGAACAGATTCATAGCATTTAGATCTTTCAGTCCCCAGTCTGCATCAGCCCATGTAAAAGGGCCTTAAAGGGAAGCCTGGCAGGAGATCCATGCTGCCTGAGCCATGGGCAGCATAAAATCACACAACAGCTCCAATATTGCAGCCACATATGGTTTACACTGAAATGCTGCAGTGTTTCAGAGAACACACACTTAGAAATAGCAGTCTGGGGATGACTAATCCAAGGCAGGTCCCTGAAGGCTTCTCCCCACTTGTTCCCCATGAATGATATGGCTCTCCCTAAAAAAACACCGCTGAGTTGCAGAGTAAAACATACACGGATGCAACAACACAGACAAAGTCTGATTCATTCTACCTGTGGTTCAGGCAGCATGAATCAGCTGAAAAGTTCCCTTTAAAAAAAAGGGACTCAGCACAAAACGACTGTTCAAACTAAGTTCCGTGGATCGATGCTTCATGGCGGGGGTAATCATTTAAATACATCTTCAAACCTGTGTGTTTTCCCGCAATCTCCACCACCCCCCTCTTTGATTGACAGCTCTGGCTTCATAGAGCCAGAGAAGGGCAGAGATAGAGGGAAACCAAGCAGGTGGGTAGGTGTATATAAATTATTGGCCCCACCATGAAGTCCCTTTAAGGGGGACTCTGTTAGCAGACTTCAGTCATGGGGCAGCGCCGGTATAGTTACCACTCTGTGGTTAAAGTTAAAAATCTGCCCCTGCAGAAACCATATTTACATACAAGTAATGGGTTAAAGGGCCAATCTGTGGACTATCTGTTAATAAAAGCTATAATGGGTTTACTGAAATCTATAAAAAGGAATGTCAAACATTAAGACAATACGGATGTATAGAGCAATGTTTAACTAACCCTCATTTTATAATCAAGCATTGTGGCACTTCGGCAATCATAGCTACATCCTGGGAAAAGTGATTGCATAGGTATAGAAAATCCTCTCATCCAGGACCCCAAATCAATTCTGGAACATCCTGCCTACAGATAAGGGACAAGTGCAGATTCAGGGAGTGGAACAAACAATGGAAAAACCCATCAAGAAGACACTTGAAAAACAAATGTTAAGTCTTTAAAGCCTTCTGAGATTACATGGCTATGGAAGTTGTGAAGAAAGAACAATGCCACAAACGGCTAATAAGAGAAATTAAACAAATCCATCGGTAAAGCACACAGACGCTCATAAAATAAAGCCACATGTTTTCGCCTGAGGGGTTCTAAGGTTTTGTTTTGATATCTCAGCACATTTTATAATCTCCCTGCCCTTTAATAACTGACACCTCAATGTTAATTTAGCGTGGGTTACATAAGAGTACCTGTACCATCACATACAGAGCACGGTAATCGGAACATGCCAGAGCTGGAAATGCTTCTGGGCACCTTTACCTTGTCTTCCGTGTACCATGTAAAACAAGCTTAACAGTAAATTCAAGCTCATCATTGATTATACAAACATGTAGCCTAATAGAGATGACAGGGTATTTATCCATGTTGGACAGTTTCAAGAATCCTTTGTGAAGATCTGACTAAAAATTGGTCACCCTCAATGTTATGAAGAAACTCATTTACAGATACCAAGTGAGTCTTGTGAGTATTATCACAAATGACCCAGTTGTTTAGCAGAATGCTAGAGGTCGACCTCAGGGGTAAAGTTTCTCCTTGTGGAAAGAGCCAAGTTAGCAGAGGGAGAGACTTCTAAGCCATGCAATGTTCCCCCGAGGAATTTAAAGCATGCAAATAGCCTATTCAGAGAAGAAAATAGTAACTATTGCTACCTATTAGAAGTAGAAGTCCCAAGTCAAAACTGACCCTTAAAAGGCTTCGCCACATGACTTAACATAAGAATCCAAACCAGAAACACCATTTGCAGATATGTGTTTCTGGGCATTTGCCCCTCATCAGTGCAAAGCATGAAAACTGGTTTTGCTGGGTGAGAAACTGCTGATAGTGGATCCAAAAAGTTAGGTTTCTCATTGTGGAAAACGCCAAGTTGGTATAGGGAAACTAATCGATCATGCAATGCTCCTTGGGGAAATTAAATATACAATTAGATTTTCTATTTGGCTTCTTATCCCAAGGTATCTGGCTTAATATTGACAATAAGGGTTGCTACCTCCAATACGTGGCCTTCTCATTTTTTTATTTATTTATTTTTATTTTTTTTAACATTAAAGTCTATAGAAAATGGATCTGTTAATTAGCCATTCGTTTTTCTCTCATTTGAAATGGACCAATTTTTTTTGTTGCTTACTAGATTCCATAAGATCAGTTTTCCATAGTCTTCAATGTTAAAATAAAAAAAATGCAGATCCAGCAGAGATCAGTTATTTAAAAACTGACAAAAAAAAGTTGAGAACAACTTTTTTGCCAATGGATTGCTGCTGTATCCATTCTATGTGATCACTACTGGACATGTGAACATAGCCTTAGAGAGCTGTCAGCTGAATGATTATTTGTTAGACTGCTATATCTCATAAACTGGTCAAACATGTCTGTGTTCTCTATGAGAGAGACACTGCCAGAATCAAGTTGGAGCGGCTTATGTCCACACCAAACAAAAGGATGAAACGTTCAAATTCAACAGGTCGGGTCCTTCTCTCCCCCGACATCAATTTCCAGGGAAGTGTCGTAAGGCCCCCATATACATTGATGATTTCTGCAGGAAATTTGCCAACCATCTAAAGTCAACCAACTTATCTAAAATGTATGGCAGCTTGAAATATTAATGGCCTATGCTTGGTATAGATCATAAATATCAGATTATTGGCAGTTTGACAACCGGCAAATACATCAGCTGTGTGATTATGCCCAGTTTCCGCAGGATCTACACTGTAGGGTGGCAGGGCACCCCAGCTCCAAAGACAGTGTAGTGACCGTGATCAGTGCTGCAGCTCTGCTCCTCTCATAGAAGCCAATTAAATGGCTCCATATTGAAGATTTTTTTTTGTCCTAAAAAATGACAAACATTGGGTGCAGTTATTTTGCAATGTCACATAAGACTGCCCCTGACTTCAACCAATCTCAGTGGAACCAGACGTGTGAAGTGGGGTACCCAAACTGGAAACCGCTTTTAAAAAGGTTAGTTCCATGTTCCATCAAGAGCACACTGCTCCTCATCCTCCCAGCTTGTTGCTTATTGACAGTTTGGACCAGCAATATGGTTGTGCCGCTGCTCCGAATTGTGCTCTGTCAGATGCTGTAAGCAGAGGCAGATTTACCTCTGCAGCATCGGAGCCAAGAAGGATACCGGTGGCTGGATCCAGCTTAAAAGCAGCGCTTACAAGCTCTGTAGCAAAGTACTTGCAATCTCTACCCTCCTTGCCAATGAGACAGGCCACCACTGATAAGCTGCAGCGGTGGCTAGTAATCTAGAGAGTGAGTTGTAAACATCAAAAATCCCTCTGTTCGAGAATGGAAAGAATTATTTGGAATAATAATTATTAATAGAAGAAGTTGAGATGACCCGTTTAAGGCCTATAAGGCAATTCATTTCATATGAAAAATATATTCTAAAAGAACATTGTAATGTACTAAAGAAAACTGCATGCAACTTTACTTGCAATTTAGCGGTGGAGCTTTCTTTCTGAAAAAACAAATATAATATGATTGCTTTATGGAAGAAACAATTGAAAGCAATTTGTGATCACTGGTAATGCTTCATGGTCATTAAAACCATTATTATGCATAGAGTCACACAATTTCATGCAACCCCATAGGAAGAAATTCAACACGACAAGGTGCAATCTAATGCAACTGAATGAGTGCAATAATCACGTGCGCTAGAGCCCCAGTGAAAAATGTAAAAGATGTGTGATAAGGACTGGGAACAGCAGACGGAAGGCTTTCCAAACACAACCACAACATGGAAAACCACCTAATGACATAACTACGCTGTCAGGTCGTGGCTATAGCAGGCTGTGCGTGTGAAAGACTTTCCCTGAGAGCAATCAATGATATCCAATCTGAAAATAACACATGCATGATATAAAAGCCCACTCCTGATGAATGCGCAGATACCACCATGTGTCTGCTCTACATATAAACACTGCATTCCTATAAGACTTTCCTTTACCTGCATGACAGGAGGATACTTGCTAACTTTCACCTGTGAAGAGTTTGGCATAGGGATTTCAAGGTTTCTCATTTTTAGTTTAAATATATTAAAGAACAGTCTGCAAATGATGATTAGAGAAACCCCACGACTACGATCTTTGTACAGTAAATTAACATTGAGGCTTCTTCAATACACGTCCAGATTACATGAGAATGGGTCAATATAAAGCAGCTGAGCGGTCCCCAACCTTTCTTTACCTTGAGAGACACATTGAACCATAAGATGGTCGTGAGCCACATCCAGCCCTTAACAGTAGTGACACCCAGATCCCACCATGACTGGTGCGATGATAGTCAAAGCTTCCCCGAAAAAGCAAATTGAGACCTTGTACCCCCCTCCCATATAGGCAGTGTACTTACATCCAAGGGTTCCCATTTTGCCCCTATTTGGTATTCCCGTTTCTGGCGCACTCACCACACTATTGCCGTCCAGTCCAGCTTCAAGTACCTGGTCTGACCATCAGTATCATCCTATCTCCAGCCACTGGCAGACATAGACTGAAAAGGGCCCCTGTGCAAGAAGAATATAAGGGCAGTTGCAGCCCAAGAGGTACTAAAAATGCAAAATTGCACCTGCTTTGGAGGTAGCAATGGGCCCCCCTACCTCTTGAGCTCCTGTGCAGCTGCACAAGTTGCATCAATGATATGTCCGCCCCTGCCTCCAGCTTACAACATTACTCTTCCCAGTCTTGCCTGCCAGAACATACACATTCATATCTGCTCTTCTGTGCGGGGCAACTCACAAAAGTCACAATCTGGAGACCTTCACTCCATAACTGGTTGATAGACCTGGAGCTAATGCATCAAGTTGGCAGACAACTGAGAGACACATATTAGGTACCCCCGACATAACAGGCTAAAAGAGCAAGGCAAAGAGCTCATCTTCAGCTGCTCATGTTTATTACATATTTATCGTTATCAGACTAATCTGTTTGTAGCCGCTACACAATGGCATAACAATAAAAATAGTGAAAGGTAACAAACCTTTCCGAATCAGCTGTGTGAGGCTACAAACAGCACATAGAAGATGTATGAGTTACATTACTACAACATAGACAGTAACTATTAGTAACCCAAGAAGTCATACGTACCTCACTGGTGGGTTACATGGACCACAAGCACCTCCGCACTTCTACACGGATTTCATCCTGAGACATGTCAGACACTCCAGAGGTTCCCCAATTATTTTGTTCCACAGTACTGAAATGGAAAAGTCACCTTTGCACAGACACAGGCAACACAACAGGTTGCTCCACAGCTTCCCTGGGAAAACCAATTAGTAATGCTTGTGATTGTGCTGGGATGAGATCAGCCTCCCCAGCCCTCCTCCTCCTCCTCCCACTCAGGACACTCTCCATTATCCCCTCCCTTTATTTTACAATGCAAACCTTATTTGATGTCACTTGCCAGCGCTCCCATTGAATGATCCTGGGTGGCAGTTAGTATCTAGCGTCCCTCCCCCTCCAAAGCCACTCAGTTTCCAAGGCTGGGAGTTATAATGGGAGTTTATAGCTCATACTTGGAATCAATGGGGAATAAAGACTTGCAACCATGGCTCCAGGCCTCCAAAGCTCCAGCATGTAAAGGGTATCAATCACTGACCACAGAGTGTGTGAACTCCAGGGACAATACCACAACACACATACACAATGACATGTTGGACACGGTCTATATAGTCTGGGGTTTGCACAGAACGAGGGTTTTACTTTATAGAAAATTGCCCACAAAACACAAATAATGCAAGATGTGATAAGATTCAGCACTATGAACATCATTGCCATAAAAATACCACGAGACCACAGCAGTATGTTAGGTACAATCATGTATTACAGATACTAAATAGACTTATCTACAGCAGGTCCAGAGACTTTTTTTTTTTTGTACAAACCCCATTAAGATGATAGGAGCAGTCACCAAAACTTCAGCAACAGAGTGGACGTAATTTACAGGAAAACCCAAGTGTTTAGAATTTTATGCAAATTATTTCTGCAGAAAATTACCAGGAAAATCGGCATGAAAACTCAACACAAGATCATTTTGATTTCCCTTCAAAAGCTTGAAAAGAAATGCAATAATAATAATAAAAAAAGTAAATTGCTATAAAATCTACAATATTCCTGCAGAATCGCATTAATCCACAAAATCTGCAACAGTAGATTACTTGTGCATTTGATCGCCGATTATTACTTCATTATTAGAGTGAATTCCCACGCTGCAGATATTGTTGCAGAAAATTCCTCAAAAAATCAGTTCCATTTACTTGAACGGGGTTATCACAGATCAATGGGACAGTGGCAGAACTTTCTGCACCACAGTTTGCAGCAAATGAACCGTGTGCAAATATACAAGGGGGAAAAAAATTAAACTGTCTAAAGGACGGACATGAGCTATATTGTAAAATCCATAAGGCTGGTCATGTACGGTATTCTGCTGCGGAATGGGGCGGATTCACCAAGAAAAGTCCCAGCATGTAACCTGACGCTGTAGATAGAACTGTTCAGTACCCCAAAATAGGACCAAAGAAATGCAGCAGCAGCACCGTAGGACATCAGTGAGGACCCCCCTACCAGAGGATGTGCTCATCACCTGCACATATTCTGTACATGGGTGATTAGCTCCTGTGTGCGGGGTGTCACCACAATCAATAAGTGCTCATACTACACTGGACACTGCAGGCAGCACCACACACTACAGAATATATGTAATATTAGCCATCAGCCAGCACTCATCACACATTAATATTTCATTACACAAGTTCAAACAGATCTACAGATGTAGCAGAGCTGAAGTTGTCACTTAAAGGGTCTTACCACAAGTATCCCCTCTGGTTTATTAATCCTGATCATGGGGGTGTCACACACTTAATTAGCACAGGCACCACTCTGTAATAAGGAGGAATTTAGTTCGATCATATATTTCTACAACTTGTAACAGATGACAAGTTCGGCTCTGCTACATCTCCAGCATTAGCAACCTCTGCTCTGTTGGATGAGATGACTGCAGGTGCACTGCCCCATCCCCTGGGAGGACGGGACCTCCTGACTGATACAGACAGCTACTTCCTACCTGCAGCTCGTGGCAGTGTCCGGTACATGTACTCCTCAGTCCGGGTATCGCAGCCTCCGTCTCCAGCAGCCGCCGTTGCACTCAGCCGGCATCCGCCGATCTCCGCACTATTACAGCGATGCTATGGATTGAGGAGCTGCGCACATGCGCAGTAGGCTGATCGCAGGGCGGGAGCGCAGCAGGTACAGCGGTCTGCCCCGCCCCTCCAGGGACTGGCAGGTGACATTCCCCTACCCGGTCACGTGACTGGTGTATGGCTGCTACCTGGCAGTACAGTGCTGGTGCTGCACTGATTATATCACACAACCTGCACAGCTAGCAGAGGGATTGCCCTAATTAATGTCTCTGGTTTTACCATTATAACCGCATGCAAAGGAGGAGAAAGTGGAAGGTGTGCATGCGGATTATTACTGGACATCAGTTATTGCGGGTTTTAACCCCTTCCTGTTGGGTCTTTTTTGCACTTTAGTTTTTTCTTTTTATATTTTTCCATTTCATAAGCATTTTTTTTGGATGAGTTGTAGTTTTGCATGACACCTTCATCTTACCATATAATATACAGAAAAATAGGTGGTTACGGTAAAATGGTGAAGAAAACAGTGTTACCCCATAGATTCTTGGGTTTTCCTTTTTCCCGTGCTCAACGTGCGGTAATAATGATTCTCCAGTGCTGTGTGATTACAGCCATACCAAACCTCTATTGTTCATCATTTATTATTTTTGTGGTGAAATAGAGGTCGTCATGTGGCCGGATATAGTGGGCTCAATAAACTGTGAAATATACATGGAGACGAAAATCAGCACAGAGGATAGAGATCACCCGTCACAGGCAATAATATAGATGGAGATGAGCCGAAAATCAGCAGAGAGGACACAGATCACCCGTCATAGGCAATGATATACATGGAGATGAGCCGAAAATCAGCAGAGAGGATACTGATCACCCGTCATAGGCAATAATATACATGGAGATGAGCCGAAAATCAGCAGAGAGGATACAGATCACCCGCCATAGGCAATAATATACATGGAGATGAGCCGAAAATCAGTAGAGAGGATAGAGATCACCCGTCATAGGCAATAATATACATGGAGATGAGCCGAAAATCAGCACAGAGGATAGAGATCACCCGTCATAGGCAATGATATACATGGAGATGAGCCGAAAATCAGCAGAGAGGATACAGATCACCCGTCATAGGCAATAATATACATGGGGATGAGCCGAAAATCAGCAGAGAGGATACAGATCACCTGTCATAGGCAATAATATACATGGAGATGAGCCGAAAATCAGCAGAGAGGATACAGATCACCCGCCATAGGCAATAATATACATGGAGATGAGCCGAAAATCAGCACAGAGGATACAGATCACCCGTCATAGGCAAAGACCCAAAACCGCACATCCAAAGCCCGACAGCTCCTCAATAGAGAAATGAACATTGCAATCAGATTCATAAAGTTCTGAGCAGATAATGGGGGAAAGAGGTCAGAGCATGTCAGAGTACGGACCCCTCAATCAGAAAAAAATAGATACAAAAAAGGCTGTTTTTTAAAGGGTGAGAGAAAAAGCGGGGAAAGATTATGGTTTATTATTTATATTGTCTTTGTAAGTTTATTATAAGGATTAAATAAAGAATAAGAACAAAAATTCAGAACTGTGTGATCGAGCCGTGACGAAGTGTTTCTAGCATGTAGAGCTATTATTTTCATTGGTACAATTTCGGGATCCTTGCAGCATTTTGCTAGCTATGTACTGCATTTACTGCTGGATGTGCACACGCTGTGTTCCATAAGGCCATGTGCACACGGTGAGTATTTGATCACTTTTTTACCTAAGTATTTGCGGGGGGGCTCAAACAAATGCCCTGAAGGCATCCATGAATGCAATGTGACAGCACCCTTACAGATACTGAGGTAAAAATCTCAATGTGTGCACATGGACTAAAATAAAAAGATGGCAGCAATGGGGACAACCCACCAGGCCCTCTTCACTGGGCACTCATTGCGCCAGAGACTGACAGCTGCATTTAAGTGGTTAAAGTGCTATTAGAGGCAGCTGTCTGTATAATACAGCCGGCACCCGCCGTGTATGCTGTGGGCTCAGATCCTGAGCCTGGCACCCGACATCCACTGTACATGTATTGGGAAGGGTTATTATTATTTTGAACGTGTTGTATACAGGGTCGGTGGGATCCACTTCGTCTAGTCTATCATGGTGGGAAGACATCTTTCTTTGCCTTGGCTGTTGTGGACACACAGGGGCCGCGCATCACCCGAATGGACAGTGGGAGTAAAGACATACGCGTTCCTACCTTAGTGGTCCCGGTATAGGCTTGGGGTGATCTGCGGAGGAGAAGCCTATATACTGCTCTGGAATGAGGGGTTCCTGTCGGAGACAGAGGCTGTACAGAGTGCGGCCGGGGGTCTAATGCCATGTAGTGGGCAGTTGTAGTCCGAGTCATCTGGCAACGGCGAAATCACTTCAGCCGACTCACTACCTCTTTTTACTGAACAGCTAACAATCTGTTAAACCTGCCCATGTACTCAGGAAAGCTGTCCGTTACCTGCACCAGTTGGGGTCGTGCCTCTGCCGCTGGGAACCACCACCACACCCATGGAAAGGCTGGAAGATAACGCCCAGTAACCTGGGTTAACCCCACAAAAGCCTAACTGCAGGAAAAAATAGAAAGTCTTCTAACACATTAGGCCACGTTCTCACGATGAGCTTTTGTTGAGTTTTTGACATTGCAGAATTTCTGCACCTATTATTTCAATTAAGTTACTTTTTTTTGTTTACCATGCGTTTTTGTGTGCGGTTTTTGTCTCTTGTTGGTGTGTCATGCTTCACATAAAGCTACATATTAGGTACGGATTACATGTGTTCTTTATGTGTTTTTGCCATGTAAACGCACTTAAACGCATGTGCATTTTTTACCTGTGGATTTTCCGCACGCAATGCAGAAGTCTATGGGAAAAATCCACACATAAAACTCAGCGTATCCACAAGAGAAATTGACATGCTGCGGATTTGAAACACGCACCGCAGGTCAGTTTACACAGCGTTAAAAAGAAGCGCATTGTGCATGAGATTTCTAAAAATCCCATCCACTCTGCTGGAACTGTAAGACGCTACGTTTTTGACGCAGTGTCAAAAACGCATCAAAAGCTCATCGTGTGAACGTAGCCTTACCGTTTTTTTTGTTGGCCCCAAAACTTCAATGTAATATTCAGGTGCCTGTTTTAGTGCCCCATTATAGGTTTGCCCACTTAAAGCGGATCTGTTATCAGATTTCATAATATTGCATACATTATTAAAGAGATCGCACAGACCTGATGAGGCTGGTGTACTTACTCTGAAAAATATTTGAGACATTTCTAGTCTGATATAATTAGAAAAACTAGGGCTGGACTCTTTTTAATATTCAGGTCAGGTAACCATTCTGAGATGGATTTTTAAATAGATGACAGATCCACTTTAATGCCACGGCCCCACTATCACTATTTGGTCATTATTTTTTCTCAGGAGTGGGAGTCAAAACCAGGTGAGGAACAATCAGAGAAAAGGTATAATAGAAACAAGTCACCAATTCTGCATTTATCACCCACTCCTGGTTTTGGCTCCCACTCCTGAGAAAAATACTGATCGAATACTAATAGTGGGGCCGTGGCCTTAAGGTGAAACTGTAGGTATAAATCTTAAGAAACTGGATTACATTGGTGATTGGCAGTTGATTACTGATGATTATTCCATGTAAACTATTACATGACCTTGAAGACAGGTTCCCACAGGATCTGGATTTTGTTGCCAAAATGCTACAAATTTGCCGCTCATTTCAAATCCATAAAGATCTCTGCGGAATAAATTTACTTGCTGGCAATTTTTAAATCCCCAAGGTTCTTATGGCTTTATAGCAATGCCAACCATAGTGCAGCCATATAGACCATCAGGGACGCCTCGCTGTACAGAAGACGTGACAATTGATGTTCATTATGATGATCGTGAATATATCCATTCTCTGGTATTTTGATTTATTATGGAAGAAATAAATAAGGTGTTGCCAACTTCCTCAATTTTGTTAAGAAAAAATAACTCAAAATAGGGTAAAAAAAATAAAACCAGCAATTTTCACCACATGACCCCCAGAGCTCTTGTTTTGGCTTCCTGACAATCTCTATTTTCTGCTGCAGCAATAACAGTTTGACACAGAGACCACTGCATCCAATCACTGGCAGCACTGGTGCCCTACTGCAACCTTGAATATAGGGCAGGGCACTCAAATGACATTTTCATTTTTGGCATGGGACTGCCGGGGCCAGTGATTGGCCGTAGCAGTCTCTTTACCAATGGACATGACATACTCACTCTAAAAGCAGAGGTGCCGCATAGCCACACACCTGTGTACTGATATTCTATACGTCCGAACAGGTTTGTTCCTGGAGCAATCTCATTCTGATCATTTCCAGCAACAAGTATGTGTGAATCCACCTGCCAGATCAGTAGCTCCAGATCTGGGATTGAATGGATTATGGCAATACTATCTACATAACACATTGTAGGTAGTAATAATAGCTAGTTATTCACCTGAAGATCACAAAGCCAGATTATTCTATGACACAGTATATGACCAGATATGGTAAAGCTCTTCTATTTTGGGAAAATAATACTTGTCCTGGGATATAATCTACTACAATAGCTCCAAAATCTGCTGTAATTACAACACATTTGGCGATTACACTATTCACAAGAGAAACCCCAACAACTAACTTCAAAGGATTCGCCCGTGTGGATTAAAGCTAAATTGTGACACTAAGGAGCAAAACTGGAATAGGAAATGACTAGTAATAGCAACTGACGCTAAAGATAGTCCCAAATTCACATTAATAGATGTGAGGTGGTGGATCCTAAGAATGGGATGTGTACAGGTGTGTATGGCTGTGTATTACAGGATTATAGATCAGATTTAGAAAGCAGTTTATCAAGCACATTTTTTTTTTTGTATTCTCTTTTCTAAAAATTCTAAAATAATCACAGTACAATAAAAAGAGGTGAAAAATGTTACAAAAATGGAAAAAATATTGCACATATAGTATAAAGTCTCTTTATCAAATTTTCCATGAAGCTGGTCTTATTTAGAAGCTGAAAGTCCAAAAAGAAAAAAAATAGTCAATGGTTTTACTCTAGGTTTTGGCTACTCTGATTTATATAGAGTCGCGTCATTTATTTGTAGAAGAACATCATAGGCGTTGAGAACACTCACTAAGTCGTAATTCAACATCTAGCCTAATGCTTCATGAAATAAAAGAACTGTCAGGAAAAAGCATTAATACAACTTTTTTGTCTGTTTTTAAAAAACTACTTACAGCTTGATTTTTTTTTTTTTTTAACATTAAAGTCTATGGAAGACGGATCCGTTAAATAGTCATCCATTATCTTCCATTTGCAACTCATCCATTAACCCCTTTACCCCCGAGGGTGGTTTGCACGTTAATGACCAGGCCAATTTTTACAATTCTGACCACTGTCACTTTATGAGGTAATTACTCTGAAAAGCTTCAACGGATCCCGCTGATTCGGAGATTGTTTTTTCGGGACATATTGTACTTTATGATAGTGGTAAAATTTCTTCGATATCACTTGCGTTTATTTGTGAAAAAATTGGAAATTTGGCAAAAACGTTGAAAATTTCACAATTTTCAAAATTTGAATTTTTACTCCGTTAAATCAGAGAGATATGTTACACCAAATAGTTAATAAATAACATTTCCCACATGTCTACTTTACATCAGCACAATTTTGGAACCAAAATTTTTTTTTATTAGTGCGCTATAAGGGTTAAAAGTTGATCAGTGATTTCTCATTTTTCCAACAAAATTTACAAAACCATTTTTTTTGAGGGACCACATCATATTTGAAGTGACCTTGAGGGGCCTTTATGACAGAAAATACCCAAAAGTGACACCATTCTAAAAACTGCACCCCTCAAGGTGCTCAAAACCACATTCAAGAAGTTTATTAACCCTTCACGTGCTTCACAGGAATTTTTGTAATGGGGAAGAAAAAATTGAACATTTAACTTTTTTCACAAAAATGTTACTTTAGACCCCAATTTTTTTATTTTTGCAGGGGTAACAGGAAAAAATGGACCCCAATATTTGTTGTGTAATTTCCCCTGAGTACGCAGATACCCCATACGTGGGGAAAAAAACACTGTTTTGGTGCACAGCAGGGCGTTCGGAAGGGAAGAAGCGCCATTTGACTTTTTGAATGTAAAATTTGCTTGAATAATTAGCGGATGTGCCCATGATGTGCCTAAACAGTGGAAACCCCCCACAAGTGACACCATTTTGGAAACTAGACCCCTGAGGGAACTTATCTAGATGTGTGGTGAGCACCCTTAACCCCCAGGTGCTTCACAGAAGTTTAGAACATGAAGCCGTGAAAATAAAAAAATCTAACTTTTTCCACAAAAATGATCTTTTTGCCCCAATTTTTTTAGTTTCACAAGCGTAAGAGGAGAAAATGGAACCTAAAAACTGTTGTGCAATTTCTCCTGAGTACGCCAATACCCCATATGTGGGGAAAATACACTGTTTGGGCGCGCGTCGGGGTTCTGAAGGGAAGGAGCACTGTGTGACTTTTTGAACAGAAAATTGCCTGTAATCAAGAGCGGACACCATGTCACATTTCAGGAGCCCCTGATGTGCCGAAATAGTGGAAACCCCCCACAAGTGACCCCATTTTGGAAACTAGACCCCTCAAGAATTTTATCAAGGGGTATAGTGTACATTTTGAACCCAGAGGTACGACAGAATTTGATAACATTAGGTCATTATATTGAATAAGTTGTCATTAGTCTTGAGCGCAAGTGCTCGCTACTTGAGTTTGCATCGGGTACTCGGGTATGCAACAGGTATCGCGGATGCTCAAATGACATGCTCGAGTCCCCGCCCTGCATGTTTCACGGTTGTTAGACACCCAAAAAAAATACATGCGGGGATCGCTCGTGCATGGCAGGCGATCCCAGCAACTTTTTTTTGGCTGCGAAGCATGTGGGGCAGAGACTCGAGCATGTCACTCGAGCACCCGCGATACTCAGTGCATACCCGAGTACACGATGCAAACTCAAGTAGCGAGCACTTGCGCTCAACACTGGTCGCCATATTGTCATCATTTTTTTTTCTTTACTTTTGAAAAAACCCCAACCCTAGCCCCAACCCTAACCCTAGCCCAACCATAACCCTAGAGTTTATTTTTTTACGCCGTTCCTCGTGCGGTATAAGTGATTAGACTACTTTATTCTTCGGGTTGGTGCGATTACCAGATCATATCGGGTTTTTATGACTGACAGCTGTCACACACTAAAAGACGCTTTTTTTGCAAAGACTAGTGTTTGCATCACCATATTTTGAGAGCTATAATTTTTCCATATTTTGGCCGACAGAGTCATGTGACTGCTTGTTTTTTGCGGGACAAGTTGACGTTTTTATTGGTACCATTTTCGGGCACGTGACATTTTTTGATCGCTTTCTATTCTGATTTTTGGGAGGCAGAATAAACAAAAACCAACAATTCAGGAATTGTTTTTTTGCGTTTTTTTTTATGTTGTTCCGCGTGTGGTAAAATTGATAATGCAGCGTTATTCTTCGGGTCAGTGCATTTACAGCGGTACCGCATTTATGTAGTTTTTTTATGTTTTGCCGCTTTTACACAATAAAAACGATTTTCTAGAAAAAATAATTTTTTTGTATCGCTTTATTCTGAGAGCTATAACTTTTTTTTTTTTTTTTCGAACAATGGTGCTGTGTGGTGGCTTGTTTTCTTGCGGGACAAGATGACATTTTTAGCGGTACCATTTTTATTTACATTCGTCTTTTTGATCTCGTGTTATTCCATTTTTTGTTTGGCGGTATGAAAAAGCATTGTTTTTTGCTTCGTTTTTTTTTTTACCGTGTTCACTAAAGGGGTTAACTAGTGGGACAGTTTTATAGGTTAGGTCGTTCCGGACACGGCGATACCAAATATGTGTACTTTTATTGGTTAATTTTTTATTTTTTTTCATAATAAATAAATATTATGGGTTCAATATATTTTGATTTTTTGGGGATTATTATTATTTTTTTTTTTAGATTTTTACAATTTTTTTTTTTCTTACACATAGTCCCACTATGGGACTTTCACTTTTTGCAGCCTAATCGGCTGCATGGCATAGAGAGCAGCAGTTCCCTTTATCATGCAGCCTGTCAGCGCTGCACACAGGGGAGACATTACTTTGGTCGCGCACTGCGCATGACCAAACTAACGTCCTGCCTCCTGGTGACCCGGATGTTGTCATGACGACATCGGGTCGTCATGGCAACATCCGGAAGCCGCCGCAGACATCGCTGGACGCCGGCAGGAGAGGTGAGTATACCGATCACCTCCCCCCTTGCCACCGCAATGCTGCGATCGACTTCGATCGCAGCATTGCGGGGGTTAATTTTCCGGGAGCGGTGCGGGACCGCTCCCTGCACATAGCACCGGGTGTCAGCTGTGACAATCAGCTGACACCCGGCACCGCTTGTGTGCGAGCGCAATCGCTGCACGCGTAATAGTACGTAGCTGGTCCATAAGTCCCAGGGCACAGCTATGTACTATTACTGACATGGTCGGAAAGTGGTTAAGCAAAAACACTGATCTTTTTCAAATAAAAGAAAAGAGGATGGAAACTTAACAAATCAGTTTTCCATAGACTTTAATGTTAAAAAAGACAGATCCAGCTGAAATCTGTTTTTTTCCAGACTGACATAAAAAGTTGTGTCTGCACAACTTTTTTGCCAACGGATTGCTGCTGGATCCATTCTAATGATTATTACTGGACATGTGAACATAGCCTTAAAGAGGACCTATCAACTACAAAACCTGTATTTACCTAGATAATTATTTATTTATGTTACTCACTTATATAGCACCATTAATTCCGCAGCGCTTTACAGACATTATCCTCACTGTCCCCATTGGGGCTCACAATCTAGATTCCCTATCAGTATGTCTTTGGAGTGTGGGAGGAAACCGGAGAGCCCGGAGGAAACACATCAAACATGGGGAGCACATACAAACTCCTTGATATATTGGTAATCTGCAGGTAAATCGTGTTTAAATTGTGGCGCCCCTGAGGGTTCAGTCGCCACAGGGGTACTGCACCTCAGTAGAGGTGTGGTATCTCCTCTTTCGGTAAGGATGGAGCATCTCTCGGGACACCACTTCACCATTCAACACTACACCACTCCTGTCCTGAAGGGGGCCTAAATGCACCAGGGTGCTGCCCCGGCCCGGGATATAGGAGATGGAGGGAACCAAAGTTAGGGGGAACCATGTAGTGGGTGAGGGTGGAGGACACACTTTTAGGGTACACTTACCCATTCATATTTAATCTACAGCCATCTTAGGTTCAAGGTCTTTGATTGTGGTCTTCATCGCTGAATGTGGCTTTCTGCTAAGAACCTGCAGCCTATTGAAGATACACGGTCCTCGTTCTCTGGCCTTGAGACGAGAAGCGGGTCAGAGTTAACCACTGCCTCTACCTGGTCAAGGTCCCTACCTAAGAAGGCCTGGAGGGGAGCAGAAGAGACAAGCTCCACAGGCAAAAGGATCCCAGGGGGATGCAGACGGAGCGGCACACGCCACCTGTATTTCTTACTCTGGCCTAGTCAGAGGGACTCCTGCTGCAAGAGGGGTGACCGGCCCCAGATATCTGACTCTGTTACTTCACGTCTCAGTCAGAAAAGCCCGGAGGCTTAGTGGATCCCAGGAGGGATACGGACGGAGCGGCATACGCCACCTGTAACTCTCTACCTGCGTTCATCCAGTAGGACCCGGCCTTACACCTAGTTCTAACCACACAAACAGTCAAGTGAAGACTTAGTGGGAGAACTCACCAAGGAGAGGAACACACACACCAGAGGGGTCTCGACAGGTGCTCCTGATCTATCTGGAAAGTGCTGGACCCCCTACCTGGTGGCCGCAGCACGCCGCGAGGAGCAGAGGGAAGCTTTGCGGCTAAAGTACATCTGAATGTGAGTAAAAACCCTGGATGACTTCACACCCCACTTCAGCCTGTTATTTCCTGCGCGGCACTGCACCCATCATCCTTTCTCACACTGCCCTGAGGCCCGCTCCGCCTGCGGGGAGCCTTCCCATCTTAGCTGCCTGTAACACCGGCCTCAGTGGACTGAGGCAGCGCTGGTATCTATCACCGGAAACCGTAGTCGGAAAATTACCACTCAACCCTGAAAGCACATTAAATCTTTTATGTGACCGCCCTGGGCACGGAACGGGTCCGGGCCACGACTGCAACCCCGAGACACCTACACTGATCCGGCTCAGAGTATCCCCATCTCCCAGGGCTGAGAGCGTCACAAAATCATGTTAGGTTACAGGGAGAAAATTGAGTTTTATTCTCCCTGTAGACCAGGGATGTCAAACTCAAATACACAGAGGGCCAAAATTAAAAGCTTGGACAAAGTCGCTGGCCAACTTTGATATTTATTGAAAAAAATGTGTACAATTGAGGAAGTTTTTCCTTATCATCTCATATGGAAACAAACTTGATGGGGTTGTCCTGCAAACAAAGTACATTTTAATTAATAAATATTGAGACACACCACACGACCGGAACAATGGGTATTTCCTCGTGGGCAGGGGTGCACAAAGAAATCATAGCGTCCCATAGCAGAACTTCTAATTGGACCCCACCCCCTCCAAAAAAAACCCCTTAATATTCAGTGGGGTCACAGAAGAGCCTATCTTACAACTTTGCTGCCCTTACAAAGTAATTTCCCCCCATTGAAGCCCTTAGATTGCCTTTTCATTGCCCCCATAAAGTATGATGCCAACAAAAGTGCCATCCAAACAAAGTATGATACCCCCACAATGAATTCCTCCACAGGCACGGTATGATGAACCTACTGTACCCCCCCCCATTAACTACCCTGGCAAAGTATGTGACCTCAACACAGTATGATGTCCTGAGGCTGCGTTTTTGCCGCGGAATTTCAGCAGTGAAAACGCTTAAAAAACGCTTGGTAATCCGTGTCCCATGGTCCCCAATGATAATCTGCATGTGCTATGTACATGCTGTGGAAATTTCCGCTGCGGATTATCATTGCGGAAAAATATGCAGCATAATTGCCGCCATTGACTTGCATTGAATCGCTTAATATCCGCATCACTACATGTGCACATGCGGATATTAAGCGATTCAATGTGCGGATGGTACCCAGGTCTGGAGAAGAGGAGACTCTCATCCAGACCTGGGTACCATAGTAGCTGTAAAAAAATAATAATTTAAAATAAAAAATATACATTATACTTCCTTCCGATGTCCCCCGGTCTTTTCTCAGCTGCGTCCGGCCTCTTGTATGGCTTGCGGTCGCGTGACCTGTCACATGACTAAATGACGTCATGAAAGGTCCTTTCACACCACCGCGAGCCACCGGGGACCAGGACGCAGCGGAGAAAAGACCGGGGACCATCAGAAGGTGAGTATAATGTTTTTGTTTTTTTACCATTTTTATTCTGTTTTTCAACTATTAACTTGGTCACACTATATAAATCCATGCCGATTGGAAGTGTGACCAAGTTGTCATGCACTTTTCCAAGTGATGCTAAAATCGCTTGGAAAAGCGCTTGATAACCCGCATGCAGAAATGCATGCAAAAACGCTGGACAAACGCTTCTACCTGGCAGGAAAAACACAAGTAAAATCTGCATGCTTTTTTCCTGCCATGTAGATGCGGAAAAAATATGCAACATTTCTGCATCGTCGGCACTTGGCCTCACTGTGATCCTCATACAGCCCTCTACCCAGTATAATGGGCCCACATAGTCTTCCAATCAATATAATGGGCCTCACATAGTCCTTCATTCAGAATAATAGCCCCACATAGTTCTACATAAAGAATAATGGGCCCCACATAGTCCTCCATACAGAATAATAGCCCCACATAGTCCTCCATATGGTGTCGCTGGCCAACTATAATCATCCTGAGGGCCAAATTTGGCCCACGGATCAGAGTTTGACACGTATGCTTTAGACACTCACTTCCATTCATCAGTGAGGAGTGAAGGGAGCTGTAACAGTCCCTACTCTCTGTACAGTGAAAGCGCTGTAATCACTCCCCTGCACTCTGATTAACAGCCTGCTCTGGAGACACATACTGTACACATACGCTGCAGAGCAAGCTTCAATCACGGTGCAGGGAAAGTGATAACAGTGCGCTCACTCATTGTGCAGGGTGGACTGAACAGTGCGCTCACTCATTGTGCAGGGTGGACTGAGGTTGGAGAAAGAAAATTCTTTGTTCTCAGTCAGCCAAAAAGAAGACTTATTTCTTCTGTCACAGCTCATCAGTATGTGTGCTTAAGATATAGCACTTCTGTCAGTTGAGACACATATATTTGCACTGGCAGTATATAAATAAATTTAATATTATTACTATCACAATTGTTCACCATAGTCCTGATTGAGCACAAAGGATTTTTTTCTCAATTCATCATGTGCAGTTAACTAAGAATATTTTTTTCTATATTTATGTGTGCTTATGATACGTAAACTCTGTCATCGAGACAAGGTCTTGGGAGCTGTGTTTGTTCTCACTACAGCCCATCCAGACACATGACTAGGACGGGCTGCCGTTTGAATTATGTGATGTGGCCTTTTTATTACATTTTTGGAGAAACCCTTTCATACCGCCAAACACAATGGGATCACTATAGTTTAGTGTGTGTTAGGTGAAAAATACCAAGCTCACATTTACACTTGGACAAAATAAGTGTGCATAGGTTGAGCTCATTAACAACAGCATGCTGATTTCAAAAACGCTGCAGTGCTCAAATTCAGTCAAGAAAAAAAAAACAAGCCTGTGCATGATTTCTGAAAGCTCATAGCTTTAGCTGCTACTGTTAAAAGAAACTTTAAATTTTCACAAAAAAAGCAGTAAGAAATGCTGCAAAAGCGCAATGCATCAACATAGTCAAAGGCTCCAAGGGCCTTTCATTTTGAGTTTCTTTTGGGGGTCCAAGTTTGGACTTTCATCATTCAGTCTAGTCAATATACCTTAAGTGTGTATGGTAGCTTGTGTAGGATTACTGTGAACAATTTTAATAATGGTAGAAATAATAATCTTATTGATACAGTGCCACAAACCGCATTGTAGACACACTGTATTTTACCACAAATGTTATTTTTCATTAGTTATAAATTAATTCTCCATTCCCCTCTATCAATTACCCAGTCACCACGGACTCACCAATAGAAGAAGATTGGAGCTAATAAATCATTGCACCGGACTGATAAAACAAAACGGAATGGAGTGTAGCCAAACCATCCTGGTTACCCAGCAGAAGCAATGTGGACTACGAGAGATAGTATCTCTAAATATGGAAGGGAAGGAATTAAGTAAATATTATTAATAAATAAGTATACAACGCTTTATATTTGTCCTGGGCTCTTGGCAGAACAGATGGTGTTTTCTCTCCTTGGTTTGTTTTCGTTGTGTGTATCTTTTCTTTTCTGACTGGAGGCTCTGGTGAGAATTGAATTGTCTCCTTTTATATGTGTTTGAGCAGAATAAAAGGTCATACTTATTACTGATTTCACTCATTACTATTACGGGATGTATTCACATGCATATTATTGTGATAATACATATGGATAATCCATAGACTTGTGATGAATTCCATAGCAAAGCCAGCCAAACAGCGACCAAATATTATACACCATCAAATGAATATATGCACATATTAGGCTATGTTCACATGTCCAGTAATTATCAGTTAAAACAGATCCAGCAGCAATCCGTTCACTAAAAAGTTGTGCAGACAACTTTTTTGTTCATTTTCAAAAAAATGATTTCAGCTGGATGTTTTGTTTTTTTTTAACATTGAAGTCTATGGAAAACAAATCTGTTAAATAGCGATCAATTTCTTTAATTTGAAAATTATCTGTTTTTTGCTTACTTAAAGGAGTTGTCCACTACTTTTTATTATCCCCCAACGTATTCAGCATGTGCCCATAAGGGTTTTTGTAATTACCTTCTGCTGTTTTTATTGCCTGTGAGTGGCGCTATCGCTGGCCGCTCACAGGCATCACGTGACCCCTGGCTGCAGCCGGTTCTGACATCCGCTGATTTCACGTCAAGTTCCGGCTGCAGCCGGGGGTCTCTGTCTTCTGCGTTCCATGGTGAGTGATGGGCTGTGGGAGAGGTTACCTCACGCATCACACCCAGCATCCACCGAGCTC